>NC_058132.1:355982040-356002513 GCF_016433145.1 Gracilinanus agilis
ACCACTCCAGTATCTTTGCCAAGAAAACTCAAAATGATGTCACAAAGAGTTGGATACAACAGAAATGACTGAACAATAAAAAAGTAGTTCATTTTGAATATCACTTGCTGAAGTCTTATTGGTCTCAAAAACAAATATTGCTACCAAGGATGTTCTCCATTCATATCTACACAGCTAAACAATTTTGTATGGGTGGGATTCTAGATATATAGATCTGTAATACTGATGTTTTCTTGGTCGATATTAGTAAAGTCTGAACTTTTTCTATGCCCTATCTTCTTCTCCTTCAAATATCTTATATAGGAATCCATCAATACCTACAAAATGTATTGTCTTCAGCATGGATATGAATTTATGCATAATTATATATATATATATATACATAATTAGTCCACTCTGGCTGCTTTTCTTATATTCCTTCTATTCAGAACCATTTTCTCCTATATAAGAAATTTAGGAAATGTAATGTGAGGGTTTAAAAGTTCCATTTTTTCAAATCGATAAAACAATTTGTAAGAAACTTTAAATGGAAGCTTACATATTCCCATAAGTATATATATATATATATTCACACATATGAATGGAGGAGTAGATACTTAAAATTTTTTTTTCATTCATTCATCATGTAGCAGAGGTTATACCACATGAAACATGCATGGCAATGAGCCTATGGAGACCATCTCACAGAGGATGTGCTGAGCTCTTCTGGAGGTTTCAAGGGATTCTTTGGGCCCTGGGTAGTAGCTTATACTGAAAGGATCAGAACTTGAAAATATGGCAGCAAACCCTGGGAAGTGCCTTGGTCCTTCTCCTCTGCAGCAGGGAGGTAAGATGCTGTTCTAACATGAATTAGAAAAGAGAAATAACTTCACCAAATTCTCTTAGTTCGATTCTCTAGGACATGAGCAAGTAATTCTACCATAAGAGATGGGGAGAGGGGGCCATTCTTCCCTGACCCAAGCCATATAGCACCTATGAGCATTGTAGCAAAAGTACACATCTTGTCTAGAAAAGCCTGAGACTGGACCTCAGGGCTTTGGCTGCTTCTTCTCTTCCTGATTATAGGTGATTGAGCAGCAATGTTTATATGAATATGTACATGTAGATGTATATATGTATATGTGTATATGCATGTATATATACTGTGCATGTATCCTGGGCCTGGAATCAGGAAGACTTAAGTTCAAATCCATTCTCCAACACTTATTAGCTGTGTGACCCTGGGCAAGTCATTTAAGCTCTGACTGCCTTGTTTTATCATCTGTAAAATGAAGATTAAAAATAGCACCTACTTCCCATAGCTGTTGTAAGGATAAAATGAAATGATTTTTGTAAAATGTTTTGTGAATCTTAAAGCATCAAAAAATACAAACATTTATTATATATCATATTGTATATAAACACCGTACATATATACATATTTTTCAATAATTGGGAAAACAAGAATTTTATTCTTGAAAATTAAAATGCGGGCCTTCTTTGTGTCTTCCCCTATTTCATTATTTCATCTAGTATTTCTTAACATTATACTTTCTCAGGGATCTTCTAAATTTCTAAAATACACACTGTTTGTGGAAAAAGAGTTAGGAAGACTGGCTTGCAGGTCCAGCTGCTTCCACCAGCTATCAAAAAGCAATGAATAAGTGTCTATTCTGTGCCAGGTATTAAGTTAGACAAGAGGGATAAAACAAAACAATTTCTGCTACAGTTATGTGAGCCTAAGCAAGGTATTTCCCTTTTCTTAAAGGGATTCTTTCTAAAAAAAAAAAAAGGGACCTTGTTATCTTTCAGACTCCTTCTTCCTTTAATATCCTATGTTTTTATGCATTGCATTCATCATTTTCACTATTATTATTACCTATATTCTCTTTTAAATGGTGGCTTTCAAAGTAACAACATATGAGCATTGGTTGTTCACTAATTCTTGTAGTATTAATGTTTATAATATGATAAGATTTATTCTTTTTCTAGTTAAGTAATTTGTTATTAATGGTTAATGAAATCAAATGTCTGCCCAGGATATTTCATCATTCCCTAGCCTATTTTTTTTTCTGGTCTCACATAAAGGAGGTAGACTGAATAAAAAAGTCTGAGAAACACTACATTAGATTAAATGGTTACAAATTCACATTGTTAACGGAGGTTAAGTTTTATGCTGAAAAACAATGGATAAGAGATTCATATTTCACTTTTGTCGCTGGTTATAGCACCTCACAGTGCCTAGTATACAACAGGAGTTTGATAAATGTTTGTCAACTGATCAATTTCAGTTTCCTACCAAATCCATCCATTAGAAAGTGAGAAAGATGATAATAGTTAGTGGCTAAGGAAAACACCAGTATTTTTAGCCATGGTCTCTTTTCAAGTAAATTCCAAACGCAGCATCCATCTTTATCCCAAGTTCTCCAAACAACCTCAGTTGTTTCTCTGCCCTCTTAACTCCCTCTCTGCAAACATACCCCTCCAGCTTCACAAATCCTTCAATTCTGAAAATCTCCTCCACCCCCATTTAGCAAACAATTCCATCTTGGCAAATAACCCTAGACCCCATCTTTGCAAACAGCCACCTCCCCGCAAATATCCCTTCCTACACACAGCTTTGCAAACATCCCAAAACAGACTCTTTAAATATTGTTGAAGGTCCCCTATGTCCTCCCCTCAGACATACGCCCCCAAGTCCAGCTTCCTGAACTCTGTTCATTTACTTTTAACTTCCTCCTTTAAAAAAAATTACATCCCTTGGGAAAGAGACTAAAAAAAAAATTGCTAGGAAATCACGTCCTTGTTGTAAATGTCCCTTCATTCCCTTCCACTGCTTCCTTTGAAGAGGATGCTAACTGGTAAAGCCACAGATAATTAAATGCCGGTTAAATTGTTAAATGCTCTCAGCACAGAGATAATGCTTTTGTATCAAAGAAAAACCCAAAATATGTAGATCCATAATGAAATGAATGTTTGTTTTTAAGCCAACTGAGACTTGATGTGAAAGTACAAGAAGGAAGGGATAAAGGACATGTTTCCCCCACTTGCAGATGCCCCATCTATTAGCAGTCATAAATTGTACTGCATGTTGTTCTCTGCCCAAAAGGCCCTGAAAATGTTTCCCTTTTTTCTCCTCCTTGAAAAAGCTGCCCATGGAGACAGCTGGTATCTCTTCACTGGCAACAGGTATGTCCTCAAACCACTCAGTAAGTCTAAAATAATCAAGAAGAGAACCAAAACCTTCATCTGGTACCAACCAGATTAATGTGGCAAGATTATGACATGCGAACACCTAAAGGCATTCAAAACAAATTATGAGATATAAGAGCCATATCTTGATGCCCTCGGTTGATGATAGAAATAATGCTGCAAAGAAGAGAAAGAAAAATTTTGGTGTTTGATGTTTAAGAAGGAGCTCCAGGTTGGGGAAGCTAAGGGGCTCAGTGGATTGAGAACCAGGCTTAGAGATAGAAGGTTCGGGGATCAAATCTGGCCTCAGATATTCCCTGCATAACCCTGGGAAAGTTATTTAACTCCCATTGCCCAGCCTTACCCTCTTCTACCTTGAAACCAAAACTCATTATTGATTCTAAGAAAGACGGTAAGCGTTTTAAAAAAATCTTATTGGGCAGAGTCTGGTCAAAATGATTTCTTCTAAGAAATTTTGAGGAGAGCAGAAATACTAGATGGTTGACCATCAAGACCGGGAGTCAGCAACCTTTTTGGCTGTGAGAGCCATAAATGCCACATTTTTTAAGATGTAATTTCGTGAGAGCCGTACAGTGCTCACAGTGCACACTCCTGTAACAGTGCCTGAAAAAAAATTTACTTTATGGCTCCTGCAGAAAGAGCTATATCTGGCTCAAGAGCCATACGTTGCAGACCCCTGATCAAGACCATTAATCTGTATGTGCCAGAATGCAGAGTGATAGCAAAAAAAAAAATGGGCAAACTATTTTTCATGTTTTATTTACATTAAATAATCATCTCCAATTAGGATTTGGGAAAAAGCAAATAAAAAATAATAATAAAAGGAACTAAAAAACACAGCATGATATGTAGAAAAAGTATTAGCTTTGGAATTGAAAGAAATGGGTTTTAATACTACCTCTGATGCTTACAACCTTTTATGATCTTGGATAAATCTCTTAATCACCCTGGTTCTCACATTCCTTGTCTGCAACATTAGACTAGACAAGGTGGTCCTGAGGTCCCTTCCTAGTTCTAGATCTATGATACTGGAAGAGCTTTTTTCTTCAAACATAATAGATTTTATGATACTAGAAGATCACTTGCTGTCATGAAAACAGAAAGTTTATGAGTATGAAGGAAGGAGAAAGAGAGGATCTGGCTGGGAATTTGACCTTAGTTTTCCAACTAGTCAGGTTTTTGTAATATTTCATGAAGTAAATAATAATAATAATAATAATAATAATAATCTATTTCTTTATACCAAGTAGCCTGGGTCATCTAGGTGATGTAGCAGATAGAGTACCAGGCTTAGAGTCAGTATCTTTCTAAGTCCAAATCCAGCCTCAGACATTTACTAGTGTTGTAATCCTCTCCAAGTCACTTAACTCTGTTTGCCTCAGTCTCCTCATCTGTCAAATGATCTGGAGAAGGAAATGGCAAACCAATACAATATCTTTGCCAAGAAAATGAGGGTCACAAAGAGTCATACATTATTGAAAAACAATTGTACAACTAGATCTAGCATCAGTCCTTCTAATATCATTAAAGTAATACTAAATAAATTCCCACAGGTTCTAACATTCTGTGACCTATAATATAAGCATATTTTTAATTTCAGGTGGCATATAAGTAATATTAATTCCACATATAAGTATTAGATTTGCACTTATAGATAAGGAGATGAAATACATTCCTGGAATTATTTAATCCATTTCCACAACACTACTGTAGCTTCCCTGGGAAAACCATTGTGTAAAATTAAATCATTCTTTGATTTTTTCTTTTAAAGTACACAGAAAATGGAAAATCTCTACTGAATCATCAAACTGAAAATAATAATGTTTATTTTCTAAGGAAAGATTAAATCACCTTCTTACCACATTCAGTGGTTCCTACTATTATTTACTATTATCTGAAAACATTCTAACCTGCTAAATGTAGTCAGCTTTCTAAAAGGTAATCATTTTCAAAGCACTTTGGTGTTTATTTGAAGATCAGTATATTTTTGTATATCTCAAGCTGAAGGCAAACAATTACATTTGGGATATCTTTAGGATGATATTTTCACTCCTTTTAACTAACTCTCCCTGTGCCTCTCATGGTGCCTAAAAAGGGCTTGTTGATTCATTGATGCTATTAATATATTAAAATGAAGAGAAAGAAACAGAATATTTCTTTCAAAAACCTAAAAGTCCTAAACATTTCATTGAAAGGGCAAAAAATAAGAAACTAGGCAATATATCCTGGAGAAGAATTGCAAGACCTTAAGAAATTATTTCCCATATATTAATGCTGAGTATACAAGGTTGACATACTAGAAAATCTTCAAAATAAATCTATTACATTATAGATTGGGGGCTGGAAGTGACCTCAGAAGCCATTCATCTATTCCAAAATTTCCATTTTACATATGAGAGAACTAAGGCCTAGCAAGTTTAAGTAACTTACCCAAGGTTACACACACTATAAGGGTTAGAAGCAAAATTTGAACCCAGATTCCTTGGACTGAAGAGCTAATCCATTTTCAAATGCAAAGATTCCTCTTTGCTTTCTGAAAGTCATAAAAGTTTATAAGGTGGACAATTTGTGATTCCATATACCCTAGAATGCCAATAATTTTAGCACCAGGCTTGCTAATTTTCCTATGCTGACCAAAATTCTCTTATAATTTCCCCAGATATTCCTGACTCTCTATTCTTGTCAAGACTTAGAAGATTCTGCTCTGGTGCCCTGCAGGTAAACTGCTTGTTGAACCTGCTCCTGCTTCTCTAAAATGTAATACACACACACACACACACACACACACACACACACACACACACACACACATATATATATTAGAATATTTGCTTCAGAGAGTGGTGGTAAGACTCAAATGAGGAAATGAATTTAAGGAACTCTGCAAATGTCAAGAGGCAGTGACTACAGCTATAATTCTTGTGGTGCTGGGAACTCTCAACATGAGGAAAACTTCTACCAGTAGAACTTGACACCTTATAATAACAATAATAGATAGTATTTATATAACACTAGGAGCCAGGGACTGTGCTAAGCACGTTATAATTATTATCTCATTCGATCCTTAAACAACCCTGGGAATCAGGTGCTATTATTATCCCCATTTTACAGATGAGGAAACTGAGGCAGACAACAATTGAATGGCTTACCCAGGGTCACAGTAAGTGTCTGTAGCTAGATTGGAACTTACTCCCTCTTAACTCCAGACCTAGTGCTCTATCTGCTGCACCTAGCTGCCCCACTGAGTCCTGTCTGCAATGTATATACTTTTATCGAATTCCCTAGGGTACTGAGAAATTAGGTGACTTGCCCAGAGTAATCTCTCTAGTATGTGTCAGAGAGGGAACTTGAACTCAGGTCTTTAGGACTTTAATTTCAACTTTCTAGCCACTAGGAAATAGTTCCTTTCTTGGGAACTTTAAAGTGCAAAATAAATGCCAATTATTAATATGATTTCTCATTTTGTAGCCTCCTTTTTACATGCATCTTTGTTTACCAAGAAGTTTACCACAAGGTGGTGCCAGAGAGGAGAAAGGAGCTGAAATTGGCTTTTCATCAATAAACCCTTGTTCAGTCAGTTCCTGACTTTGGATCAATTTCACCTACCTACTCCTCTGAAGAAAAAGCAAAAGAGGAAAATGAAAACGACAACACCCAGCACATGTTGACCCGGATAATTGAGAACTGGCACTGGAGGTGAAATTGATTGTCAGACTGAAATCTGGTGGGGCAGCTACTGCTCTCAGCCTGTGGCATTCTCAGACCATGGTAAATTTTTTCATCATGGCATCCTGGGAAAGCGGCAGGACTGCCCAGCTCATGCTAATGTGATACGTTACGGATATCTCATTCAACACAGTGTATATGCTGCATTTTGCTATGCATTCCCAGAGCCTATAATTCCCTGGACCCTGCTGTGGAAAAAACTTTGCCTCTGTTAATGGTTAGGCAGTGACTTGAGTTAGCCAGGAAGGCAGCTAGACTCTGATCCCCCATTCTACAATGCATATCTCAGTCTCCCCCATGTCTAAGCTGGCCTGAAAGGATGCAAGGCTTGGCTTTCTTCCCACTTTACCCTGCCTTGGTTTTAGCATAGGCAGAACATAGGTCAAGGCAACTAATCTTCCAGCCACCAATATAATCCTCTGTTTTCTGTTATGCCCTGTATTTTTGTTTTCTGAGTGAGGCCATGTGGCCAGACCAGCCAAGGACACTTCACATACAAAAAACAAAAACAAAACAAAACAAAACCAAAAACCAAGCTGTAGTAATGTGGATGAAAGGGAGAAACTGGAGGGAAATACCAACATAGTCTGTTAGGGTCCCTTCCAGTTCTAAATCTATGATTCTATGAACCTATACTTCTGTAACATTTTAAGGTCTACAAAGCCCTTTCTTCATAGCAGCCCTGCAAAGTAGATAGGACAACTATTATTATGTTGGGCTTAGACCTTGCAAAGGGAAATGATTTTCCCATAGTTCCATGGTTATTAAATTTCTATAATAAAAAAGCTGAAAGGATAAGTTGATTAAGCCTATATTTCAAGTTGGAACATTTCTACAAATCAATCCCTTCTTTCTTTCATCCCTCTACTTCCTTCCCTCCATTTGCTTTCTTCCTCTCTTTCTTTTGCTCCCTCCTTTTTTCTTCTTTCCTCTTTCTTCCTCCCTCCTTGTCTTTTCCTTCCTCCCTCCCTTTCCTTCTTTCCTCCCTTCCTTCTTTTTCTTTCTCCATCCCACCCTCCCTTCCTCTCTTCCTCCCCCTTCCCTTCCCTTCCCTTCCTTTCCCTTTCCTTTCTCCTCCCTCCTTCCCTCCC
Source organism: Gracilinanus agilis (assembly GCF_016433145.1). Classification (NCBI taxonomy): domain Eukaryota; kingdom Metazoa; phylum Chordata; class Mammalia; order Didelphimorphia; family Didelphidae; genus Gracilinanus; species Gracilinanus agilis. Next base: position 355,990,050 of record NC_058132.1, read on the forward strand.
TTCTTTTTTCTTTCCCTTCCTTCCTTCCTTCCTTCCTTCCTTTCTTCCTTCCTTCCTTCCTTCCTTCCTTCCTTCCTTCCTTCCTTCCTTCCTTTTCTCTAATGGATGGCTCATCCTAGTTGTAAGGTAGCTGGTTTCTTGAAGACTATGCCAGAGGAGCACAAGCTCTAGAGCACTCCACTAGGCTCAGAATGTTTCAGGTAGAGGCCATGCAATGATGTAGGAAAAGTCCTTGGGCAAGTCATTTATCTACTTTGGGATCCCATTTCGCTTGTAAAATCCAGAAGTTTAACTAGAGGGCCTCTGATGTCCCTTTTAGCTCATACTCTATGATCCTATAACCACATGTCTATTTTACAAGGACCAACCTAAACTAAGTTCTGAAAGACATCACCAGAAAGTTTACCATTAGGCAATGATTTTGTCCAAGGCTTCTAAAAGTGCAGTGGACAGAATTCTGGACCTGTAGTCAGGAAGACCTGAGTTCATATCCAATCTCAGTCACTTACTAGCTGTGTGACCCTGGGGAAATCATTTCATCCTGTTTGCCTCAGGTTTCTCATCTATAAAATGAGCTGCAAGAAAGAAATGACAAACCACTCCAGTCTCTGTCAAGAAAACATCAAATGAGACCACAAAGAGTTCAACATGACTGAAATTACCAAAGAACAAAAATGATTTTGCCTACATGGGTGTGAGAAGTGGATGGATTTAGTTTGCACCAGCAAAGCACCCTCCCCTGCCCCCGAAAAACAAGGATCCTTGAAATATTTACTTAGTATTGAGATTGAAGGGAGAAGGAGAAAAAGAGGGAAAACATGGAACACAGAGGTTTTTAACCTTTTTTGTGGGTGTCAGGGGTACCCTTCAGCACTTCTTTGAAGCTGAGGGACCCTTTCTTGTAAAGACTTTAAATAAGTGAAGGAAATGCTAAATTTCACTGAGAAGATAGTGAAAATTAAAATGTATATTTTTTTCTCATCCAAGTTCAAGGTCTGCCTGGAATCTAGCCATGCCTCCATCATTCTAGATTAAGAAATCCTGATCTAATAGCATCAGCACATGGCCCCAGCTAAAACAAATGCCCCAATAATGCTTCCAAAGGTTTCTATCATTATTTCTTATCCAGCACCCTACATTTATTTTGCTTGTTAGTTTCTGCTTCTTGGCCAACTATTGCAATCATCTACTTTTCCCCATATCTCAGATTCTTCTTATCTATTTTTCCTTAAGGACTTTATTTGCTACCCTCCAGAACTTACAGGGTTGTCATGCTCTTCTGGGCCACAGTGTCCAAGGAATGGCTTGTAGATGTTATACATGTTCATTTAAACTTTTCTTAAATGTGCCTAGGAAAATCCTTTAAAAAGTTTGTAAATAACTTGTATCTAAGTTCACATGTAGGAATTACAGGCTTTTGCACATCATAGGAACTCACACTGACCTTCCAAAAAAGATTGTGTGATCGTTATTTTGTAATCTGCATAATTTTCATGTCCCTTTTTCTTTCAAAAAGATTGTTTTTAAAGGTCTAGAAACATGAACAATTCTCTATACTTTTAGCCATTTTCAAAAGGACAAACGATTCCTCACATTAGTGCAAAAATACAAATATGTCTCTGGCAAATGATTGTTCAAGAAATATTAACTTAAATCTGTTCTTTGATACCATCCAAAAAAACTGATTTAAGTGACAAAAAGAAGAACGAGAAGGAGGAAGTGGAAATGGTACAACTTTTGCCACAACATCTACATGGAGTCTCATGAAAAGAAATTGCTTGGAACCATTTCTATGCATTTTTTAATCACTGAATATAGAAAAACAAGGTCATAGATGTGGGGAAGTAACCTCAGAAATCATTTAATCTAACTCCTTCACTTTACAAATCAGGAAACTAAGGCCCAAGGAGATTATTGGGATTTACTCTAGGTTAGAGAGGAACAAGTTGTCAGAAATCAGATTTCGGATCCTTCAGCTCTATAAGCAGAACTCTTTCTTTGGTGCCATACACTTTTAATCCCTTGTGCGAATTATATAATGCCAGCTAGGTGGTGCAGTGGATAGGGTGCTGAGCCTGGTATCAGGAAGACTTGTCTTAATGAGTTCAAATCCAGTCTCAAGACACTTATTAGCTGTGTGACCCTGGACAAGTCACTTAACCCTGTTTGCCTCAGTTTCTTCATCTGTAAAATGTGCTGGTGAAGGAAATGGCAAACCATTCCAGTATTTTTGCCAAGAAAACCCCAAATGGGATCATGAAGTGTTGGACACAACTGAAAAATAACTAAACGACAACAATTGAGTTATACTTATTTACCAGTTCATGGAACTAGAAGACTATGCTTAGAAAAGTGTGATTAAGCATCAGAAATACAGATGAATCCAACTTATTCCAGATGCTGTGTGTTTAAGGGACTTTCCTACAATGCCAAGAATGCAAAGAGATGGGAATTAGATAAAATAACTATGAGAAAAATAATATTTAGCATTGCAGAAGTCAAGATCTCTGCATCTAACAGTTAGTCCCCAGGATATACATATAAGAAGCAAAAAAAAATGTTTAGGAATTCTAGGAAGATGGCAGAGTAAAAGATTACCTAGAGGAAGCTAGCTCTCCACCTTGCCACATCAAATAATGATAATAAATAACAATAGTTGCTAACATGTATATAGCAGTTACTTTTGTGTCAGATACTGTACTAAATGCTTTACAACTATTATCTCATTTGATACTCGGAACAACCTTGCAATTGTTGTTAGTAGTAGGTGCTATTATTATCCCCATTTTACAGATGAAGAAACTAAGGCAAACAGAGATTAAGTGATTTGCCCTAAATCACACAGCCAGTAAGCATCTGAGATCAAATTGGAACTCGGGACTTTCTGACTCCAGGCCCTGGGCTCTGTCTCCTGAACCCCCTAGCTGCCTACAAGAAACACATAAAGAATCACAAAATGCTGCTGATTCAACAAAGATAGGAAGAATAGAATTCCATACTATTTCTTACCCCAAATCCCACAAACCTCTCCTCCCAAGTTGAAGGCCGACTCACTGACCCCTCTTCATTCCTGACAACTCCTACTCAGGCCTCTCTCTAGCAAACTGTGCTATAAGGTCCAGTATAGCATGCATCTCATCTCTCATGTCCAGTGCAATTTTAGGTACAGTCTTTGGGGGACTGATCCCTTGGCAGAGTCCCAAAAAGGGACCCTGCTCCTACAGGTAGGCTGAGAGCCCTAACTGTCCTGATACTTGCATCCCTGACTTCACTACCATCTCTCACAGCCCACCCACCTAGAAGCATGTATCCTTTTGGCAGCTTCAGATTTAGACAGAGACTTTAGGAGTTAATCCTATGGCTGTGTTCCAAGGGGAATCCTCCACTCTCAGGGAGACTTGAGGTCTCTGAATCAGACCAAACTCATGCTTCAGAAGAAAGGGGACAGCTGTGCAGAAGTGTGGAGACTGGCGGGAAACAATGGAGAAGGAAGGAAACTAGAAGTATACAGCATTGCTTACAACTTTTAATAAAGCACAGGAATAAAAAGGGAACCAGCAAGAAGAAGAGAAAGGAAGAGAAGAGATCTAAATGCAAAGGTTTTTGGAATACCTCTGCCCCACTAGTGTCTGAGGTGGGGGTCATCCACCTTCCCACCTCCTCCAGATAGCCTAAAGACTAAAGAAATTCTTAGAGAGGAAAGCCTGGTAAAAATAGAGGGCAGTGGTCTGAGTCACTTCCACACCTGGAGAGATTGGGACCATGTCCCAGCCTGATAAGATAAAAGAACAAGAACTAAGTTAAAACAGTACTAGTCATTCATAAAAGAAGAGACAAGAAGCATGCCACAGAAAAAAATCACCCACATGAAATAGAGATTAAAAAAAAGCTGACTGATGAATCAATCAGTATTTATTAAGTGTCTACTATGTGTCTAGCACTGCTAAATGCTAGAGATAAAAAGGCAAAAAAAAAAGCCTCTACTCTCAACACACAATTTAATAGAAGAGACAACATGAAAACAATTTTGTGCAAGCAAAATATATACAGAATAAATTGGAGGTAATCAACAGAGAAAAAATGGTAGCATTAAGGGGGGATTGAGAAAAAAACATGAAGAGATACAAACAAATATTTAGAAGCATCATATCACTGGACAAGTAACTCATTGAAACATCAAAAAAGCAACCCCAAGAACCTCCAGAAGGTTTAAGAAGAGCAATCAAAGAACTAAATAACAATACCAAAGAAATAGTAGTCAATTTGTGGTTTTATTGGCATAAAGAACTCAAAAATGAGAAAAATTCCTCTATTATGAGGAACAACAATTACTCTGCAATATATAGCCTTCTTTGTATGAGGCTCTAAGGAGCTAAGTGACTAGTCCAGGATCATATATTCATATTTAGAGGTGGAACTTGAATTCTGGTACTTCTGACTCTAAGGTTGGTTCTTAGTTCACTACACCATGCTCCCTCTTCATCAAAGAAATAAGCTAGAAGCTAAAATTCTGAAGGGAAAGTCTGACAATCTAACAAGAGGCTGGAAGAACTGAAATGGAACCAGAGAAGTAAACTCTAACTAACAGTAGATTCTTTAAAAAGAGAACAACAGAAGTTGAATGAAAAAATGAGAAAGAAGGAAAATAATGGAATAAACAAAAATAAAGCAAGATTGGAAAAATACATGAGAGCACAACCAAACAAGAATACTAACTTCCACAGAAGACTGAAAATGATCATCTAAAGATTATAGAAAAACCATATAAAAAGAAAGCCAGGATATCATAGTCCAAGAAATAATACAGAAACATTGCTCAGAAATAATGGAAGTAGACAGAAATGAATAGAGCAGGGGGCAGGTAAGTGGCTCAGTGGATAAGAGCACAAGACCTGGGGTTGGGAGGACCTGGGTACAAATTTGGTCTCAGATACTTCCTAGCTGCGGGGCACTGGGCTTAACCCTTTCTCTAGTCCTTGTCTTTTTGTCTTAAAGTTATTACTAAGAAAGTAAGATTTAAAAAAAAGTATAGTTCATCAGCAGAAAGGAATCCCAAGTTTCACTTACCAAGAAATATTAGAACCAAACTTCAAAACTACTACATAAAGGAAATATATGCAACTGCAATTGGGCTATCTATAAAATACTTTTGATACTGGTAATACCTCGCTTTGTACATACCCATGAACAGAATTTTTTGAATGTTTTATTTAATTAATCCTAGGAAACTAATAAATAACTGGATATTATCATCTCCTATTAAGGAAACTCAGAAATGAGTGTCTAATAGAAAGAATGCTGGCCAAGAATTCAAGAGACCTGGGTTTGAATCTTGGCTTTGCTATTAACTACTTGGACAAGTGATTTAATCTGACTGGGCCTCTGTTTCTCCATTTGTTTAAAAAGGAGGTTGAATCAGAGGACCTCCAAGATCTCTTTCCAGTAGGAAAGTCTATAATTCTGACTTAACTTTAGATCATACTACACACCACAAACTTCTCTGGAAATAAAGTTTCCTAGCTCCCAGGTCTAAAACTTTAAGTGTACATCTGTTCATTCATTAACATATGAAAACTATTCCAATTTATCCGAGGACAATATGGACCATCTTTATAAGCCTGTTGATTCCTCTTTAGTTACTTCTCATTTTTCCCTTACATGTCTTCTATCATATCCCCCTCCCTCTCCTTTGGCCAGGGAATACCAACAATTTTTATGAGTTGAAGTCTGTTCCATTAATCTCTATGTATACATACCCTGTACTCCTAATAACAAAGACAATTTGGAGTTCAGTTAGTCTTGCATATGGCTAGCAGCACCTGTGAGACTGGATGAGATAAGTGTTTGTTTGAAACTGATTGGTTGAAATGTTTCACTTTGTACCTGAGTTTAAAAAGGAGCATCTGTCGTGTCTATGAACCCATCTGCTGTCCACTTTACGCTGGACGGTATGGTACAGTCATCAGTAGAGTGACACAGGTCATGAACAATAGAACCGAACATCCCTTCCTTGGGGATGCTTCACCAAGACATATGTTATCTAGTCCCCTGGGGCTGATGCCAAATCAGCCTCCATTCAAAGGCTACATATGGTAAATCCTGAATGTAACATTCTATATCTTTGGCACCAAAGGGTGAGACTTAGGTCTCAAAAGATTCCTTTTCCCTGAATATGGATTTTATACCTCTATCAGATGAAAATTAGCTCACCCAAACATAAAGAAAAATAGTAGGAAATTACTTGTAACCAACACCTGTAATATACTTGGTGATTCTTAAATACAAAGATTTCCTACAGGCATAAAGAACCTTAAAATGCATTCTGCCTGAGTAGAGCCAGCACACACTGTAAAACAAGTTCTCCAAGGAGCCAAATTAGTGTTATGAATCCTGTTAAAATATGCCCACAGGCAATGATGTAGTATTATGGGGGATTGTAGATTAAGTAGATCATTTGGAACGTGTTTCTGTTTGATGCAGAAGACATGTACAGGTTAATAATCAGTTAAGGGATGGGGAAAGACTTAAAACATCTGCATGGGCAATCTAAATCATGAAATACGTGTGCTCTTGGAATAGGTGCAAAACTAACTCTCCTTCCAAGTTTACAGCTTGGCAAGCTCACATGCTATGGGCTAAAAATTAACAAAGTCATAACCCCCATTGCTAGTCTAGTAAGATGGTTTGAAAGAAATCTGATTCTCTCATTTGCTTTTTCAGTGTATTTTTGAATTAAAAATAATCTTTCTTTTCATAACTGGGAAAAATAGCTTGGGGGAGGGGAGAGGATGAAGCAAGTAAGCTATTCATTGTTAAATCAATTAAAAGTTGTCCTCTTCAACCTCTCTCTCCCCCTCTATTTCTCCCAGTCCCCCTAATTCTGTAAATAAAAGGAAGTTCTTCTGGAAAGGATAGTAAAGAGCTCTGACTTCAGTCAGGCTCCTGGAAGATAGGAATTATATGAGCTTCTTGACATAATTTTCTCAGAATCCTCTGATTCTCCCAGCTCCATTATGGATCCAGACTGCACCCCCTACAGTCAAGGTCTTGGGCCTCATTCTAGGAGCAACAGCTGCCAGCTGCTTGAAACAGATTGAAGATTGCAAATTGAGCAAAATGATGACTGCACTAAAACCAAACATCTCATTTTTCCATTTGTCAGTGAGACTGGGATTTGTAAACCAGTAGGTCTCCAGAGGTGAAGGCTGCACTAGTTACTTAGATTATTCAAGTGCAATAATTCTTCTTTCTCCCAAATAATAATGCATGTGCCTCTTCTATGGATAATTCATAATGCCTTTAAATGACTAAGTTAAAGACCTGGAAAAGGCCAGAGTTTGATTGTTTTTCAAAGGAACTTAGGTCTTCTTCCTTATAAATATTTACATAACCCAAGACAATAGCACCCAGGAAATGAGCCCTTCTTTTTAAATAGTGGACAACTTAAATGTTTATTCATTCAAAACCCAACAACTTGTTGCTATCCTACTAGAATCCAAGAATCCTATGGCTTCCAGGGAACACATTTAACCCTTGGTGATACATTCAAATATCAGACTTCTCCTGGCAAAACTGAATTCGGAATCCTGAAGAAAACTCACAAATTATCAAAACACTCATTACCAAACCAAATAAAACAAAACCCCAAACACCTAACATATCAACACCTCTATAAATGGCATTCATAAATAAAAAATTGTAAGAGGGGGGTCACAAATATTAACGATCAACATTTTACTGAGTTTTAAAAAAAAGAATTCTAACAAAACCGTCACTTTGGGGAGGATGACTCTTCCCTATTTTCTACTCCCCTCTGCACTTGGGTGGAACAACATTTACTATGACAAATTACCTAATAGCTGGAGACTTCTGGGGAGTTAAGGGAATCAGAGGTGAGAGATGAGAGATGAGAGATAAGCCTCAGGCAAAATGGTTAGGGCAAGAATAGGGAGGATAAAAGGTAACCGGCTTAGTCAGAGATTCAGAGATTTAGACCTGGAAAGGACCTAGAAGGTTATCTAGTCCGCTCCTAACTCCCATTTTACAGACTAGGAAATTAAAGCCCTGTGAAGTTTCGTGCCTTGCTCCAGGTCACACAGGAAATAGAGAGCAGACTCACATTAGCACCCAAATCCTTGGACTCCAAATCCAACACTTTTCCCCTGTCTGCTAGGTTTCCCTTTTGCATAAGAAGGGTAGATGGATTTATGGGGGGGAGGTAGATCCAATTTACAAAGCTCTTTAAAACAGGAAACTCCAGCCCTTGGAGCTACTGCCTGTCAGCCTTTTAATTTCCTGGCTCTGGCTGGGGTGAGCCGGGTCTTCTGCGCTTTTAACAAATGACTGACTGGATCTCTTATTAAATCTCCCAATCAACAACAACAACAAAAAAAGGGGGGGGGTGGTTTGAACATCCCCTTCCTCAACTAGCCTCTTAGAAAAGGCAACAAAAGCAAGCGCCCGGCGTCGGAGAGTTTAAGTGACTTATAGGTAACCCATACACACGCAGAGTAAAGTAGGAAAAGTCCCAGCAGGAAAGCTCCCTCCAGATGCCAAGTTCTCTGGCTCGGTTTCTGCCTCCAAAAGCTCCACTGCTGGCCAGTGCTAGCTCTCGTTACACTTCAGGACAACCGCAGTTGTGCACCTCCGTCCCAAAACTCCATCCAAAGAAAGGTACTATTGGGGTCCCTGCAAATCTCATTAACTCTCCCTTTGGGAGTTCTCGAGAATCACGTAAACTTTCTCCCCAATTTAACAAACGCCGCTGCCGCGCCCCCCACCTAGCACATATTCCCACTATACAGAAACCAAGATGAGGGACAGGACCCTTTTTAAGCATCTGCTTCTCTCCCCCGACAGCGGACTCTGGCCCCAGGACCTTCAGATCCAGCGCGAAGTAGAGGTCCCCTAACAGTCTCCACATCTCCTTCTTGGTACCCCCCAAAAGCCATGCAACTTTTCCCTGCTTCCCATCCGACCCCGGTATCTTTCTCTACTAAGCACAGCCCCTCCCGTCCCCCCCCCTCCCCGCCCTTGCTTTTGTTTCTGGTGCCCCGGGTGAAAAAGAGCAAAGAAACTCTTCTTCTCCGTCCCCACTAACCTTGTCATCCTTTCTGCTGCTTCTTGCTGCTGGTTCCTGGCCGTCCCTCTCTCCCGAGTCTGCCCTTGCCCTGCCCTGCCCTGCCCTGCCCTGCCCTGCCCAGCTCCCCGAAGTCCCAATCTCTGTCTGTCCGCTCCAGATGCAGCCCGCCCTCTACGGACCTAGACAGAGTAGCGCTCACCCCCCACCCAAGGGCCCGCCAGATCTCCTCTACCTCCTCCTCCTCACCGCCCCGCAACCGGCTCCAACCAACTCCAGCCGGAGGGGGAGAGAGAGCCTCTCGAACCCACTGAGGCTAGGAGAGAGAGCCCTACTCCCCTCTGCTCCTGCCAAGGGGTAATAGTCCTACTCACTAGTCCGTGACGCCAACTCCCTAGCTCGGGCTGGGAAGGGAAGGGTAAGTATGTATCTGGAGCCCTCTCTGGCAGCTCCCCCTTCCTCTATTGCGATGGTTGGCTCTGCTTCTACCCGCCCGCTTCAGTCTCCTTATTTATGACCCTGGTTAGGACTGTTGTTATTCCTATTAATGAAGATGGGGATAAAGACTTCTGGAGGCAGATTGCCAGGATGGCTGGGCTGCTGGCGCTTGTTATTACGCCCCACTATAGGACACTATCTGTTCAAAGCGCAGTCTGCAGCCGCTCATTAGTGATTTTTGTGGAAGAGGGCAGAATGGTGTAGGATCTACATTTTACTCTACACCCGCTAATTGAACCTCTCCCAGGAAATTCCTAGTGACTGCAACCACCTTTTGACAGTTTACCTGTGGGGCAATTTCCTTGGTGTATCATAAAGCTGTAGACAGCAGATTCATTACAGGATGGAAGGGATCCTTTGTATGCTGGTAAGTGAAATTAAAACAACAACAGCAACAACACATCATCCTAGCCAACACCTTCGACCCTTTCCAGTGGTACAGTGGGAAGAACATCTGAGGCCTGGAATCAAATTCCACCTCTTGGGTTTCAAAAAAAGAGACAAAGAACTCATATGCACAAATTATAGCCACTCTTTTTGTGGAGACAATTAAAAACTCATGGAGTATCCATCAATTGAAGAATGGATGAAAAAATTATGGTGTGTGGATGGCATGGAATACTATAGGGCTTAAAGACAGTTTCAGAGACACCTGGGAAAACGTTTATAAATTATTGCAGAGTGAAGGGAGCAAAACCAGGAGAACAATTTCTACAATAGCAGCAACATTGTAAAAACAAACTTTAATGACTTAAAAACTCTGATTACCTCAACCATATTCCAGAGTATAAGTGATGAAGGTGGGGGGAAGCAGCTAGACAGATTGGTGGCTTATGGGATAAAAGAGCCAGGCCTAGAGACCAGAGGTCCTGGATTCAAATATGGCCTCTGATACTTCTGGCTGTATGACCCTAGGCAAGTCTCATCACTCATTGCCTAGTCCTTATCACTCTTCTGCCTTGGAATCAATACACAGTATTGGTTCTAAGATGGAAGACAAAAGTTGTTTTGTTTTGTTTTTTAAAGGAAAATATCCACTTTTTCAGCAAGGTGGTGAAGTCAATATGCAGAATGAGGCACATTTTTTGGATATGATCAGTGTCCAAATTATTGGTTAAAATGTTTTTGCTTTTCTTTTTTTTCCCACTGGAGTAGAGGAAGATGGAAGGGAGAGAATAAATACTTGCTAAATGGGAAAAATTTAATTGGAAAAAGGAAAATAAGGAGTTTTATTAGGTGATTCCTGGGGTCCTCTTCAACTCCAGACCAGATTTTGTGAAAACAAATAAGAATGCTTACTGGTTTGACCTCTTTTTTGTTAACACATCCTTGAGGAAGCTGCCAGCTGAATACAATATCTATCAATCAGTCAATAAATATTTATTAAATAGCTACTGTGGCCTGGTAGCCAGATTTCTCAGTGGATAGAGCACAGAGCCTGGAGTCAAGAAGACCTGAGTTCAAATCTAGCCTTAGATGCTTGCTAGCTGTGTAACCCTTGGCAAGTTATCTAACTTGTTTGCCTTAATTCACTTGAGAAGAAAATGGAAAACTTCTCCAGTGTCTTTGCCAGGAAAACCTCATGGACTGTATGTATGGTCCTGAGGAGTTATGCATGAATGAAAGAAAGCATGTGTCAAGGATGGTACTTAGTAATGAGGATACAAAAAGAGGCATAAGACAATTCTTGCCATCAAAGAGCTTACAGTCTAATGGGGGATACTATATACAAAGCAAGCTATTTACAAAATAGGAATAATAAGAATGGGTCAAAAGGAAGTAATTAACAGGGAAAGCACTAGAATTAAGAAGGATTGGGGAGAGTTTTCTGGTAAAAGTAGGGGGTTTTAATAGGGACCTAATGGAAGCCTGGGAGGTCAATAGATGGATCAGAGGAAGAAAAGTATTCTTTTCTTATGGAAGAGGCAGAAGGCCAGTATGACTGGTTGGAATATTATATTTTGGGGAGTGAAGACTAGAAAGGCAGGACGGGGAATGCCAAATAGTGCATTTTGTATTTGCTCATGGAGGCAATAGGAAGCCATGGAAGTTTAGGTTGCATCAGACCTGTATTTCAGGAAAATCACTTTAGTGGCTACATGAAAAATCAGTTGGAGCAGAGATATTCATGCATTCAACATTCAACAAATATTTATCAAGAAGTATAATGGAATGATTGCTGAATTTGGAATTAGAGAATCTTAGATCCTTTGTTACTCTGGGCCTCCTCTTCCACATAGGTAAAATGAGAGTACCCATGGACTAAAGGACTTCTGAGTCCCTTTCTAAATCTAAATTTGTGATCCTATTAGCATAAAGTGTCAGACCTCCAGGACCTCATTATCTCAGTTATAAGATAAGACTCAATAGTTATTTGGTCCTTGATAAATCCTTAAGAGAAGAGAAAGGTAAGTATCATATGATTTCAAGGGATGGAGGAAGAAAATCACTTTTCTATAGAATGTAAACTTCTAAATAAAGATTTTTTTTTCAATCTTGTATCCCCAGTAGCTAGTCCTGTGCCTTGGACATAGTAGGTGTATTCTGGGCTGGACATCCCCTTTTTAATTTAAGTCTGATGTTGAAGAGATCATTCAACAACAAACAAAAAAAGACTTATTTAGACATAGGAGAAGGATAACCTATAATTGTATGCCTTATCACCTAATCCTGATGTTGAAGCCCATAGGTCACTCTTCCCTTCATGTGCCTTCCCTCACTATCTCCAAGTAAAGTATTTGCTTTATACAATTCCTGCTCTCTCTCTCTCTCTCTCTCTCTCTCTCTCTCTCTCTCTCTCCATTATCCTTCCCATAATACTCCACTCCTAAATTTACCTCCCCTTATCAGTTAGGAAAATATGAAACTGAACACATTGGTCAGGATC
>NC_058132.1:356020228-356059737 GCF_016433145.1 Gracilinanus agilis
ACAGACAAGGGAGGACGAAAGCTGAGCTGAATAGGGATAACAGTGAACTTTATAATTTTTTCTTTTGTTACAAAGAGAGGTATATTGTGAAATGATTGTGGTGTAAAAAATAAAAGGCATCAAAAACTTTAAAATTATATTCGATTTTATGAATGAATCCTTTCCTTTTAAAAATAAAACAAAACTTGACTGATCTAATCATTTTGGAGAGCAGTCTAGAATTACTCCCTGAGTCATAAAACTGTATGCTTTTTGACTCACCAATACCACTATTAGGTTTATTTCCTAAGTGATCAAGGGGTCAGGGGAAAAGGAAAATAATCTATATATTCAAAAATAATCATAACAATTTTCTTTGTGGTGGCAAAGAACTGGAAATTGAAGGGATGCTCATCAACTGAGGAATGGCAAAACAAATTGTAGCATTTGATTGTGATGGAATACTATTGTGTTATAAGAAATGACAAACACTAATTAATTTTGAAAAACTATGGAAAGATCAACATGAAATTATGAAGGGTGAAATGAGCAGAACAAAAGAACATTATATACAGTAACGGAAATATTGTCTGAAGAAGGATCTATGCATGTCCAACTCCAGTAAAAGAAGGAATAAATAGAAATAAATAAGACAGTTTTGTATATACACATATCTGTTTGTCAAATGATGTCTTCCTTAATGAGGAGGACTGGAGGGAGGAAGTTAACTGGGTAACAAATTAATTAATTAAAAAAAAGAATTTGGTGGCCTCCAATAATGATAGGTGACAAATGAAGAGTCTTCTGTCATTATTCCAGTTCTAAGGTGGTCAAACAATTTCTCATAAATTAGCAAAAATATTATTTGTTTGGTGATTAATTCTACATATAACCTTTCCTACATAAGTAAATGATATTACTGTGTTTAGAGTTGCTATTCATTCCAATTTCCTAATCTGGAAAATCACAACCTCTCTGAGTTTCAGTTTGCAAACACTAACTAGCCTGTCTCATAGAGCAGGAATGTAGAATGTGCTCCAGGCTTGTTAATAATGGTGTAGTTTTTACTTATGCACTGGGTATTCTTTTAAGTGAGATGCTAAGCCTCTAGGGGTGGAATTTTGTTTTCTACAACATACCTGCGGTTGCATTACTCTATAATAATATGTGAAATAAGAAGGAAAAGAAGATCAATACTTTAATTCTTTTGTTCTCCACCCATGTATGTTCTTTATCCACCACACCTTCTTCCACTCCCTCCCATCACAGTCATTTGGCATGAAGGACAGTGATTACCCAAATCTCTCTGTCCCTCCCTCTATCTTTCCTTTCTCTCTCTCTCTCTCTCTCTCTCTCTCTCTCTCTCTCTCTCTCTCTCTCTGTCTGTCTCTTCTCTGTCTGTCTCTGTCTCTCTGTCTGTCTCTGTCTCTCTGTGTCTTTGTGTCTCTGTGTCTCTCTCTCACTCTGTCTTTGTCTTCCCTGTCTCTGTCTCTGTCTCTGCCTCTGTCTCTGCCTCTGTCTGTCTCTGTCCTTCTGCCTCTCTCACACTCATATACATTTAGTATGATTTGTCTAGGACAGTGATCGGCAAACTTTTTAAAGAGGGGGTCAAAGGAAAAGAAATGCTCATCTGTCAGTCTGTTTCTAAGGCAACTCTTTCGAAGTTTCACTGTATTGTATCCTACTCATTGTATTCATCACATTAAGAATAATGTCGGAGGGCCAGACAGAACATTTCAGGGAGCCACATCTGGCCTGCGGGCGGTAGTTTTCCCATCACTGGTCTAGGACAATCTGAAAGTAAAATTTGGGTTTAGTGTTGCACATTCTGAGAATTACTACAATATCCTATCCTCTTCAAGTCGAGGCTGCATGCTCACTCAAGGGAAATTTTGTAGGGAAATATTATGATTCATGACCCAGGACTATATGACCACTGGAATTCCTTTCAACACTAAGATTCTGGGATCTTAAAATGTAATTTTGTCTTTTCCATTCAAGTAGCCACAATGATTATAAATAAATTTAATTCATTTCAATAAACATTTGTTAAATGACTACTATGTGTCAGATCCTGTGCTTGGTTCAAGAGGTACAAAGAAATAGCTTGGACTTGAAATGCTTTCATTCTGCAGGGGGTTGGATTTAGGATGAATGAATGAGAGATAAGATATTTGAGATGAATGAATATATATTACATGTATGTATTTATGTATATATATATATATATATATATTACTTACTATGGGTCAAGTACTATACTAATCTTTAGAATACAAACATAAAATCAAGATAGTCCTTGCCTTCCAGCTTACATTCTAATAGTAAGAGATGAAAACATATGAGAGAATGGTGGCCAGGAAGGAGTGTTTTTGGCTTGGGAAAGAGTCACAGAATTTGATTATGAGGGGAGTCAGACAGTAATTGATTGATATGTCCTTTCTATGTTGACTTTGTTATATTTACCAGAGGAAGAGAGAAGTGTGAAGGGGGTGGTTTCAGGAATATAACATTTAGGAAGGAAGGAAATAAGCATTTACTCTTAACTTGGTACAGTGCTAAGTGATAGAGATACAAATACAAGAGAAAAGGCAGTTCCTGCCTTCAAGGAACTTATGTTCTAATGGGGAAAGGTAATATAAGAAATGGGCCTGAAAAGGGAATGGGAGGGAGAGAAGGTACATAGTGTGAGACATGGTTTTGAAGTCCAGAACTGGGAGGGAAATGGAGGGCAGCTTAGGCAGGAGAAATTTATCAATGGGAGAAGGTGATTCCCAAAGTGGGCGCCACCACCCCCTGGTGGTGCTGCAGGGATCCAGGGAGGCAGTGATGGCCACAGGTTCATCCTTCTCATTAAGATGATTTTGAATGTTTTAACTTTTTTTGTATTACATTCGTTTCAGAGTTCAATAAATAGTTTCATAATTTCAAAGTTCAATGTTTCTAATTTACACCTTTCTTTACTATATTTTACGAAAAAGGTAGAAACATTAATACATATATTTTTCCTATTAATTGCTATTAATATTAAAAAAAATAATTTCCAGGGGGCTAAGTAATATTTTTTTTCTGGAAAGGGGGCGGTAGGCCAAAAAAATTTGGGAACCACTGTTATAGAGGGATATTTCAGCTTGAGAAGGCTATAGGGTTGACTGAGTAGCCCTTAAGGGTAAGGAGGTCCCAAACCCTGAAGGAAGTTCCAGAATGAGTTGAAATATCTTGGAAGTTAAGATGACAGGAATGGGAGAAAACTTGAGGAAGAGAGCACTGGTGCCAGAGCTTGGGAATAGATTCCAGGTGAAAAAGGTGATACTGGGAATAGGTAATAAATAATAAACTGAGGACACCCTCAGTCCTCACAAGAGAAGGACAAACAGGGAAACACAGGTAAACTAAATGGGGATGTGAGTTTCAGGAATGTCAGTTGACTTATAACTGACAAACTGCCAACCAAGAATGTAGTGGGTTCTTATAACCAAGAGGAGACAGGAAGTGCTAACGAAATAGTGTTTAATGGTAATGACTGAGGAAAGTAGGGAGAGGGGTATTTCTATGCTAACAGAATAACCTAAAAGTTAACTAGACTAAAGTTTTAACTAACTGAGCTATTCACTACCTAGACCAAGAGGGCTGAAGAGGGTTTCTCACAGTACAAGTTCAGAGATGCTCCAAGCTGGTCACAGATGTAATGGGAACAAGTTCAAAAGCAGCCAATTAAACCAAAACAGACCCCAGGCAGTAAGGTAGATGGACCTTTTGTCCACCAACAGATAACCCAATCCTATCCTCAACCCAGGTCATGATGTTTCCTTGCAGAATCTCCTTCTGAGTGGTATCCCATACTCCTTGGGCTCCTCACTGGGCAGATAAAAGGCATCCACACCCTCTCCCTTTCCCAGCTTGACCAGAGTCCTCTAGGGCAAACAGTTTTCTTCCCTTCATTCCATTTAGAATGTCCCTGGCTAACAGTCAAGGTTTTTCCTCTAGCCTGCTTGCAAAGCCTCCTAAATAGCTAATCTTAAACATCTTATTAATTGTTCTTACAACATAGGTCTGAGAACAGCCTGGTTAAGATGAAGATAAAAAAAGATGAAATACCAAGTAGGACAGTTCAGCTGGAATAAAGAATGAGTAAAGAAGATTAATATGAAATAAGTCTGGAAAAGTAGGTAGGAAATAGTTTGTAGAGGGCTTTCACTGGACACCATATCATATTGGAGAGGTAATAGGGAAGTACAGTAGTGAAGGCTTTTCATGAGGGAGTGACATAGACAGACCTGTATTTTAGGAAAACTAATTTGACAGCTCTTTTGATGAGAGACTTAGGGGAGGGAGAGTGGAAGCAGGAGGCTGTTGCTGCTTCATGGGAAACATGATGAGAACCCAAACTAGAGCACTGACCCAGGTAGGGAGAAGGATATCTATACCTATGCCTATATCTATATCTATACCTATATCTATATCAGAAATGTGGTGGTGGTGGTGGAACTGACAAGAATTGAGGACTGGGTGGATATAGGGGATGATAAAGAGGAAGAGATAAAAATGTCTCTGAGGTTGTGAACCTGAGTGACAGAAAGGATGATGCTTCCTTAAACAGAAATGAAAAAGTTTGAGAGTCATCTGCACAATATAGTGATCTAAGACAATCCTTACTGAATCATGATGAAAAACACCATCTGCCTCCAAAGAAAGAACAGGGGGGCAGCTAGGTAGTTCAGTCAATTGGGAGCCAGACCTATATTTGGGAGGTCCTGGGTTTAAATTTGGTCTCAGACACTTTATAACTGTGTGACTCTGGGCAAGTCACTTCACCTCCATTGCCTAGCCCTTACTGTTCTTCTACCTTAGAACCAATACACAGTATAGATTCTAAGATAGGAGGTAAGGGTTTAAAAAATAATAACATGTAATCTGGATGCAGTGAGATATATTATATTTCACTCTATTTCTTCAATTTTCTTTTTTTGTTAGAATTCTTTTTTCACAAAATGACTAATACGGCAAATGTTTTAAACTATTACACACACGTTCTAAGATCAGATTGGTTACCATCTGGGGGCAGAGAGGAAGAGATGGTAAAAATTTGGTTCGAACTTTTAAAAAAAGGTTAAAAATTGTTTTTTCATTAACTGAGAAAAAAATAAAGTATTACTTAAAAAAGTCATCTGAGCAGAGGTAATCAATGAATCTCCAAGAACTGATAAGAAGAGAAAGTTCAGAATAGAGCCTTGGATAATGAGGATTAGTTTTTGACATCATGATCTGACTTCCACTTCTAGGAGCCAAGATGGCAGAGTAAGGAACACTCTGAGCTCAGCCAAACCCACCTCCAAAGAAATACACACACGAGCATTTACACACACACATATACACACACGTGTGTGTGTGTGTGTGTGTGTGTGTGTGTGTGTGTGTGTGTGTGTGCACCTTCCTCTAAATAAATTCTGGAGCTGCAGAACCAACAAAAGAAAAGGGTGAAGCAGTGTTTCATTCCAAGAAAATGTGGAGAGGCAGCAGGAAGGGCCATCCAGATGGGGTAAGAGGAAAGAACAGCAGAACCTCTGTGGTGACAAGCAACAAGAGGAGCAACCCAATGAAAACTAAGAAGCAGCCCAGCACACTTAGCATCAGGAGAACCAGAAGCAGGAGGAGTGCAAGCATATACAAGGGATCCCTTAGCAGGAAGAACAGCCTGGAGCTTGTGAAACCTGAGGGTACTGGCAGCTGGGAAGCAGAATCCAGTACTTGTGGCATCCAGGGAAATCCCAGTACAGTATTTCTACCCTAGGAACAGAGCTGAATTTAAACATATAAGCAAGAGTTCTGTCTCTCTGTCTCTCTGTCTCTGTCTCTGTCTCTGTCTCTCTCTCTCTCAAACACACACACACACACACACACACACACACACACACACACAAAGTCTAGAAAAAATGAGCAAAGGAAACTAAGATATATTGGTTATGGCCTTTAGCAACTAAGAAAGAGCAGTAACACAGTAACCAAAGGAAAAGAATAACCAGAAGATTGAGGACTAAAAGAATGCCAGTGGACTCAACACTTATAAGATATTCTTCAGTCATTTTTTCAGTTTTGATCTTTCATGATGCCTTTTGAAATTTTCTTAGCAGACACTGGAATGGTTTGCGATAACCATTTGGAGGAGATAGAAACATAAATAAGACCATGGGTACAAGTAGAGAGGTAGACCATGTCAAAGTGAAGGACATCTCCTTCTTTAGAGACTAGAAAGAATGAGGGGGAAATGGATTATCAGGTAGAAGTTTGAGGTACAGAATAGGGAAAAGGGGAGGAAATTAATAAAAGAAATTATTCCTATTTTTCCTCTTTTCTGTTAAGCAAATACCTATTGATTCATTTTATACTACAATCATTTCCCAATAATGTTTTCCCTCTCTTATTCCCACTTATTGCAGCAGCAGCAAAACAATTAAGTAAAACTATCTAATACAGCTAGGTGGTGCAGTGACTAGAACTCTGGAGCAAGCAGGAAGTCTCATCTTCCTGAGTTCCAAACTACCCTCAGACACTTATTAGCTGTGTGACCCTTAACCTGTTTGCTAATTTTATTAAGGAAGACCTTTTACTCCTAAAATTAAAAAATGAATATATTTTTACATTTTATTTTTTAGAAATGAACATGAATTTGTTTTCTCTTCCTCCTACCTTAAAAGAAAGAGAGGGGAAGAAAAGAGAGACAGAGACAGAGAGAGAAGAGATAAAGAAAGGAAGAAAGAAAAAGAAAGAAAGAAAGAAAGAAAGAAAGAAAGAAAGAAAGAAAGAAAGAAAGAAAGGGAGGAAGAAAGGGAGGAAGAAAGGGAGGAAGAAAGAAAGAAAGGAGGTCAGCTGGGTAGCTCAGTGGATTGAGAGTCAGGCCTAGAGACAGGAGGTCCTAGGTTCAAATTCGGCCTCAAGCACTTCCCAGCTGTGTGACCCTGGGCAAGTCACTTGACCCTCATTGCCCTCCCTTACCACTCTTCCACCAAGGAGCCAATACACAGAAGTTAAGGGTTTAAAAAAAAGAAAGAAAGAAAAAGGAAGGAAGGAATAAAGAAAGAGAAAGGAAGGAAGAAATGAAGAAAGAAAGAAAGATTTACATATATATTATCTATCACTTTTCCACAGAAAAGAAGGAAATATATTCCTAGACCAATTTTTTTGCAATCAGTGTTCATCACTGTTTATAAGGTGAATGCTACTTTTTTTAGAGTTTTATTTATTTATGCTTTATTTATATACTTTACATATATGCTTATATATATGTACTTTATTTATATTGTTGTATACTTTTTCCTAGTTTTACTTTCTTTAATATAAATTGATATCCATAACAATTCAAATGAAACTTCCTGATGGCCTTTTTCCTCTGTAAAATAGAAGATTAGATTCTTAGCTGGGTTCAATGGCCTGAGAAGAAAATGTTTGAAATCAATACTGCAGGGAATGTGATAAAGTTGATTGGAGGAAGAATACAAGCATTACCACACAGTAGTGAAATCCCATTTGAGATTAGATTACAGACCTCCTGTCTCTAGGCCTGGATCTTAATCCTCTGAGCCACCCAGGTGCCCCCTACATAAAATTTTAGTGGACCCAGTCAAAACAGTTTCATAGTTTTTTCTAGCAGTGTACATTGCTAGTACATTTAGGTAGGAGCAGAAAAGGTAGATGGGAGATTAAACTCGGAGTTAGGGTTTGGCTGATCAGCAATAGGATGAACAGACAAGGTTAGAAAATAGTGCAGAGTTAACTGGTTAACCAGAGGTAGTCTGTGAAGGAAGGAAAAGTGGCCAGAGAAATGACAGACTGGAAGGGCAGGGAGTGATGAAGAGCCTGGAGGTCAATGGAAGAACAAAGTCAGGGTTAGAAGAGAAGAGACAGAGGGATAGTTGGGAAAATAGGAGATTATGACCAAAAAGAAGAATTTAAGAGTTCAAGATACTAAAGTTGCATAGGGTGGCATGACCCTGGGAGAGGATGAAGCTGCATCACAGCATTCCATACTGCCCCTCCCCCGGAACTCCAAGGGAGGGGGCAGTTAGGGGCAGTTGGAGATCTGATATAAAAAGCCAGGTCAGCCCTCTGGCAGGACTCTCTTGGAGCACACCTTGTGGGTTCAAGGGCAAGAGGGACTGTTTCTCTGACTGCCAGAGCTGAGTTATCTTCATAACTGACCTCTAATAGATCTTCATCAAAACCAACTATATACCTTCAATTAGTTGCATAGGACTTAGGAGAAGACTATTTTAGGGAGTTAGTTTGGAGTCAAGCCATTCAGTATACATTTCCCCCTTTGGAGGGGAGGTGCTGCTTACTTTGATATAGCTGATTTAGATAGCTTTCCCTTTCCTCTCATTCCTAAACCATTTCCCTTCTTCCTGTTCCCAGAAACCATTAAACCCTTACTATTTAGAAACGGAGTCTGGATACAGATAATTTGGGGTGATACATCCTCCATAAGCCAAGTTTCTCTTTCTAGTGGCTCTGAAGTTGATCTTGACTCAGATCCAGTGGGCTGCTCCTGAAGAAATCAAGCCTCACCTATTTCTATCCTGTAGGGAAATAATACATACAGAGAAAAATATTAACATAAGAGTTCTAGTCTTTTCTGTTACCAGCTTGAATCCTGAATTAACCTAGCCAGATCTAGTCTCCATTGCTTGACTGGAAGATATCAGTAACTTATTTTCACTGCTCCCTGTGGGGGGGGGGGGGGGAGGAGGAAGATTCTACTCCCTCACTTGAACTCCTCCCTTTGGTGAAGCCTGTCCTGCCACTTCTCACTTCAGGGACCGAAAGAAAATATTGTTAACTGGACTGTACCATCAATCATCAGTCCAAATATTACAATAATTATGTGTGGTTGCGAGATCTAAAAGATGATCATTCCTGTGAGGGACTGAAGAAGAGTTGTGATGGGAGCTAAGGAAGTTGATAAACTAGCAGGCCAAGATGCTCAAAGGGACATCAGCATTAAAGACTCTAAGTTTGAAAACAGAAGTAAATAGGGATAATTGTACAGACATATACTGTTTCTTTTTTTCAATTTAAATTAAAAAATTTAAATTTAGAAATCTCTCCTGATAGAAAAAACAGAAAGAAAAACTAAATCCTTGTCCCAAATATGTGTGGTTAAGTAAAACAATGGGAATGTCCCAATAGGTGCGTGGATACATATGTTTGTATATCTACATATGTGGGTGTGTATATATGTATATTTCTCAGTCTGCACCATGAGTCCATCACTTCTGTCAGGAGGTGAGTAGGGTTTTTTATCCTGAGTCCTTTGGAATTCTGGTTGGTGACTGATTTGATCTTAAGTCTTTCCAAATTGTCTTAACACTATTATAAATTGTTTTTCTAGTTCTACTTCACTCTACAACAATGTGATAATTTATTATAATAATCTATGGGGGGTCTATGTGGTACTCAGAGAGGACTAACCCCTCTTTTTGAAGGCTTGCCAAGCTCTTCTCAGGGCTGCTCATCCACTTTTGGTGTCCATCTGCCATCCAACTCTCATCTAGGCTCCAACAAGCTGCAGCAGCCACTCCTCAGTAAAATCATCTCAGCAGACAAGCAAAACTACGTTGTGGGTAACTGACAGGTCTCAGATCTATCAATGAGTTAGGAGGATAGTTACTCTAAACATGTGAAGACTTACCCTTGTGGAAGGGGAGGATGAAAACAATTTGTTCCAATGACTACAAAGGTGGCTGAAGCAGGTGCTGTGGAATGCTTAGAGCTTAGTCAGACAATGAAGATGCCATGGTCATCCACTACATCTCCAGCTATTGTCAGTCATCTTGACTTTTTTATTTTCTCCTCCTCCTCTTCCTTCTTTTCTTTCTTTTCCTCCTTTTCTTCCTCCTGTCTTTTTTTTTTTTGGATCCATGAAGCAGGACTAAGAGCAATGAATGGAAGTTGCAAGAAGGCCAAATTTGTCTTTGATAAAAAGATGAAATTGCTAACAATTAGAGCTCTCCCAACAGAACTATCTCAAAAGTGGGAGAGTTAGGTGGCACAGTGGATAGAGCCCCTGGCCTGTAGTCATGAAGACATGAGTTCAAATATGTCATCAGACACTTACTAGCCGTGTGACATTGGGCAAGTCATTCAACTTTGTTGGTCTCAGTTCCTTATCTGTAAAATGAGCTAGTGCTGGAAATGGCAAACCACTCCAGCGTCTTTGCCAAGAAAACCCTAAATGGGGTTACTAAGACGTACTCAACTGAATCATGACTGAACAACAACAAACATAACATATATTTTAATTTGGAGATGGGAGGAGCAAAAGTTATCATTGCAGTTATTATGCCACTTCATAAATGTGTTTACACTTCATAAATATCTAAAATAATGAGTAACATTTTGAATTACCCTCGCCACTTTTTGTTGTAAATGTATTATTGTTGCCAAATGAGATTTTTGGAACAAAAAATATTGTCAACAACTATTTGTAAAAGAAATCTCTTTTTCCAGCATAGGCTAGGCTAGATGGCCTCTGAGGTCCCTTCAAACTCTAAAAAATGCAGAGGATCCTAGGTTCTTGAGGATTCTGGGTAATAAGTCAATTACTGACCTCCCTAAGAAATGATAGAGAATGATTTGAAGGCTGATAAATGACATCATGTGGCAGGACTGGTTAGTGTAAATTGATGATGCAAAGGAGTAGCTTAGAGGCAGCAATGAGGAGTAAAATATATTCTTCCTTTTCTAGCAAGTCCAGTATCTTAGGGAGCATATTTGAGGGCTTTCTGAGTATTAGAAAGGATGATCAGAGATACTATCTCTTCTGAGGGAATCCAGGTTTCTATATCAGAGAATGCAAAGAGTTAGATAAGGAGCTCTAAGATGAAGGGGAATTTTGAAACAATAGAGTAAAGGTTCCAAAGAACATAATACAAGAAATTAGAAGAGAACATGGACTATATTGTGATGGAATTGGAGTGGATAGGAACAAAGTAATAGAGTGGGAAAATTTTTGTCATAGTTGATATAAACACTGACTCTCAATCCCAGGGATCAGGAAACAATAGATAGAGAAGTATGTCTGACACAGAACTGGGGAAGAACTAGTTAGTCAGGAAGTCCCCACTTTCTAGGATCTTCTGATGAATGATCCTTGTGTTGTGAGGATAGTGGCATCAGCTTCCATGGCCTGTCTTTTTAGTCACTGGGAAAAGAGGAGTTTAAACACCTGGGGGTACAAGGCAAGGAGTTCAGGCCCTCGTCCTTGTTTGTCTTTTATTTTGGAAGAGGATGGATGACATCACAAGAATGATGTCTTAATATGTTCATAAATTGGATTTAAATGAGGCAGAATTACACAAAGCTATCAGCCTCATTTTTTCTTCATGAAGTCCAGTGTCAGGACAAAATAAATATCTAAGGCAATGAATGACTTGTTCTCATATTCTATATGCTGAACTGAATCACTCTGAAGGATAGTCCTAAAACTTTATCTCATGAGAGAAATGAAGCAACCCAGCAGATTCAGAGTGGGTGGAGTTAACCTTTCATCCTAAATCCCCAGAAGAACATACCTCCTGGTACCTTTGGCCCCTGAGGGTCAGGATATCTTATGGATCTCTTTAGAATATCAGACTGGTTCTGCTTCTACAGTGGCCCTTTACTGTCTCAGGAGCAAAAGTACACCTTGAGATTGTTATCTTCCAACTATGGTAGAGAATCTTTTTTCTAAGAAAGACTGGAGTTCACCACAATTCTCACAGTCTCCACAGATGGTAGAACTGAGACTGAAGTAGGGGACACTGAATATCACAAACCAGAATTGTGCTTAGAGAATATGAATTTCCTTGGCCAAATTTAGCTGTAGCATGACTTAAGAAATTTTTCTTTTACTGAATGAGACATTTTTTGTTCATAACTCCTAAAAGAAGCCAGAATGAAGCTAAAATCTCTTCTGATTAGGCTTGACTTATGATAAAGCTCTTTTGGCAGTTCTATAAAACCTAAGTGATAAACGAAAACTCAGTTTTCCCATTTATAAAATGAGGGAACTGAACTAATTGGTGGCTAGGGCCTCTAAATATGATAATCATATAAGAACTAATAAATCTCTGGCAAATCAGTTTCAGCCCTGTCACCAACCACCTGCAGCAAGTAACATAGTAAGTACCAGCCCATATTTTTCTCCCTGTGTAAAATGGAGAAACTACTTCTCCTGGTCCATTTCCCCCCATTCTTTACTGTTTTGTGCTAGATAAATTGAGCCAGCTATTGATTAATGTTGAACAATAAAGAAGCCAACTGCTAAAGGACATACTGCAAGGTTCCAAGACCATCAGGTCATAGTTTTGGAGCCAAAAGAAATCTTAAAGGCTTTGTAGTATAACTTGAGACCCAGAGAGGAAAATTGATCTCTCAAGGTCACATTTATAATAAGTGGCATAGCTAGGTCAAAGTCTCCTGACTCCAAATTCAATTCTTATTTCATTGCATTTTCTTAGAATCTACAATAGGTCACAGGTTTTGTCGATTAAATTTGTATATAAAAAGGATTTATTATTTGGCATCTAAGAAAGATACCTGAGAAACAGAAAGGATAAATTTTAAGGCAATCTAAATTATTTGGGGGAGTACATTAATTTAATTTGCAGTAAAATAATTCTAAATTACTTTGATTGCCATTGGTCTTAGCCAAAATGATGTGTATGACATCATTATCCTTACCCACCAACACTACAATGTGCAAAATGGATTATGAAATGCCAGACTACAAAGAAGTACAAGACATAAAATTGAAGTCCTTAGGTTTAAGACTAAGTTCCCTCAAAGACTTTATGGTCTAGTTGAAAAGACAAAGTATGTGTGTGTGCCTATATGTATGTCACAGTTATGTATACATACATACATACATACATACACATACCATAAACAAATCTATGCAATTATAGGGTAATCACCATTGTTTGAAAGTAACTAATGAGACTAGGCAGCTAGGTAGCAGAGTGGATGGAGTGCTGGGTCTAGAGTCAGAAAGACTTATTATTGTGAGTTCAAATCTAGACTCAAACCCTTAAGAGCTCTGTGATCCTGGGCAAGTCACTAAATCCTGTTTACCTATTTGGCAAACCACTTTACTATCTTTGCCAAGAAAACACCAAATGGAATCATGAAGAGTCAGAAACAACCTAACAACAACAACAATCTTTAGGGCAAGAATTCTTAATCTTTTGGTATCATGGATCCCTTTGGGAATGTGGCAAAGCCTCTAGATATAGTCTTAGAATAATATTTTTAAATGTATAAAATAAAATACATTGGAATACTAAGAAAACAAATTAAATTAAATGTAATTATATACATACCCAAATTATAAATATGTTAATTATATATAATTCATATGAATATATTCTATATTTAGAAATAAATCTATGCATATATAAATATTTATGTTTATAATATGTATTACATATATACTTAAATATAAAATACACTAACATATTGTTGTTGGACATTCAAGATATAAACAACTCTGTACTTCCAAGGATCCAAGATCTTTCATGTTGAGAAGGCATTTAAGATGGCATGGGGTGGGATTATGGGAAAGGCCTCCTGCAGAAAGTGATTTTTTGAGCTGTTTTAAAGAAACCAAAGAAGCCTAATATCTACATTGGATTTCAAATGAGAAAACAGGCCTTTAATCCTGTCAACCAGAAAATCCACAGCCATTGAGCCCTTAGTGAAGTCCAAGACTAAGCTGCAAGTCCAAGACAAGCAATTCTGCATCTGTGATAAAACCACATGGTTGCACAGACAGTTTAGTGGGGAATGCCAACAGCTCTTTCATTCCCCAGGGCTCCTATCCTGTTTTCACATTCAAACTTTGGAGAAATACAGGACCAACTGGAAGTGGTAGATGAATGAAAAACTCATCAAGCAGCTTAGATTTTAAGATGAGTAGGTTTGAGAAGAGGGATACAAAATAGTGACTCCATCCTATAAACATGGTATCAAGGAAGGCTAAAAAGTTCAGAGTGAGCTGAGGCTAGTGAGGAAATAGAATGAACTTGAAAAAACAAACAAGTTATATGAGGAAAAGAGGAAGATTCAACAAGATCGGTATTGCTGACCAGGGAAGACTGGACTGGAAAGAAGAGAATACAAATAGTTAATAGGCAGTTGACTCCAGTGGAGGAGAGAGAGGAATCAGGAAGACTTAAATTCAAATCTAGTTTCTGACACTTACTAACTGTGTGATCTAAAAAAACAGAGGGTAGCTAATAAAACCAGAAGGCTAACAGGAGTACTCAAGTGAATAAATATAGTTTCCACTACTCTCTAAATACCCAGCCATGGTCTTTGGATATTCTAGCCCCCTGTTAGTGAGAGTAAAGCAGAATCACTTTCTCTCACTGAGCCAGTTCTGCAAAACACCTTGGAGACAACATTATATAAAATCAGTATCTCTATTCAAAGAGAGGATACAAACTAAGGATCAGAACAAGGTCTCCCTGACTCTAAAGGATCTAGCTTTCCAACCCACAAACATCTATGTCCCTCACAACAGGGAGTCTTCTGGTCTTCAAGCTAACCCATCAGCTCCCTGTTTCTACCAGGGTGTTCTCCAAAAAGCTGTCTAAGCTGCCTATCTATGACCCTCAGTAGTTGGTTTGGTTGAGTTTAAAAGCTGTCTCTAAACCCATTATGATTGATCTCAAAATGTCTAAGTCCAATCCTGGTGGGTCTGACTCCTGAGGTAAAACCTCAAAGCCAACTTTACAGGATTTTAGACAAAACCTTCTGGAAAGTTGATAAAAACACAAGAGATATAGTCAAATCTTTTGCTAGATGTTCTCCAGTCAAACATAGAACCTCCAAAGATGATTTTAGGGGTTTTCCTTCTCTATAGACAGTCTGAGATAACCAAGCTTCGGCAAGTCAGCCTTTCCTCCTCCCTTCAGGACAGGAAGAGTTCTTCTCTACCACAGGAAGTCACTCACTGTACTATAAACTTTTGATTTTCCTTTTTGATTTGGTCTGTCCTGTTTTCCAGCTGTTTGATTTTTGTCTCGAATTTGCTTATCAATTCTTTTGATTTGGGGGCATCTTTTTCAAATTGCCCAATTCTAGCCTTTAGAGACTGGTTTTCGGCTATAATCTTTTGGTTTTCCTTTTCAATCTGGTCATTTCTGGTCTTCAATTTACTTGCCTCACTTTCCAATTGTGAAATTCTGCCTTTTAAACTGTTATTTTCTTGCCAGATTTCTTCCATCTTTCTCATAATCTCAGATTTGAACTCTTTAAAACCTTGTGACCCATTTTCATTTTTTTGGGAAGGTTTGGATATGGTTACTTGTTTGTTCTCCTCTGCTGTTTGCTCTGTTGTCTGGTTTTTTTCTGTGTAAAAGTTGTCAAATGTTAAAGGTTTCTTCTTGATCTTTCTCTTCTGGGGTTCCTGAGTCTGGCTTGCCATTGTTAGCCCAGCACCCTCTCAGCTTTATCCTCATGCCCAGGGTCTGCATGCACTCTTTAGGCTCCTGAGGTCTCAGGTCTAGTTGTTCTCTGGGTCAAGTCTCCCCTTGCTTGTTCTTCTGGTTGATGCTCCTTTAACAGTCTCAGGGCGCTGCTTCCACAGTCATGCACCCCTCTGCACTGGGTTCCCACTCTAGGTCCACACCTGTGCTCAGGATCTGCACCTGAGTCTGCACCTTCGCCTGCACCTGTGCTCAAGGTCTGTGTTCAAAGTCTGTGCAATTTTTAGCCTCTTGGGGTCTTAAGTCTTGCTGCTCTCAGGAACAGGCCCTGGTGATACCAGATCCCTGGCAATGACTTAATGGGTGCCCCAAACTTGCTCTAACTCTTGTGCTCTGGCTTTGGCCCTGCAGGTGGTGGAGGGGAGGGAAAGGTTTCTCAGCTCGCATTTTATTGAGAGCTGTTTCACCCCTTTATAGCATGGAAATGCCCCGATTCCACATACCTCCAATGCTGCACCCTGTTGTGGGGTCCCTTCATTCTTCTGGATTTGTTTTTATGTCTTCTTGAGGATTCCTATATGTTTCAGTTAGGAGAGGTCAAGCAGCTGCTTTTTACTCTGCCACCATCTTAACCCAGAAGCCAAGTCACTCACTCTAACAGTTGTCCCTTCCAAAATGTTCCTCCTCTGCCCCTGCCTGCTAAAATTCTTTCTCTAGAGTTCCTAGAATGTTCCTTAAAGACAACCTTCCACTTCTCTTAAATCTTATCTTCATTGCTATCCTTTTCCCATTATAGATCCTGGGCAAGTCACTTAACCTCTGTTCACTGTAATTCCCTCATCTGTAAAATGGAGACAGTAAGCACCTACATCCCAGAGTTGTGAAGATAAGATGAAATAATATTAGTAGAGCACTTTATAAGCCCCAGAGTGCTATATAATGTTAGTTATTATTATTACTGTTAGAAGAAAGGGAATAAACATTTATATAGCACCTTAGGCACTGTGCTACATTGTTATTTATTTATTTGTTTATTTTTAACAAATATTGTGAGGGGAGATAGGTGACTCAATGGATTGAGAGCCAGACCCAGAGATGGAAGGTCCTGGGTTCAAGTCTAGCTTCAGAAACTTCCTACCTGGGTGACCCTGGGCAAGTCACTTAACCCCATTGCCCAGCCCTTACCACTCTTGGAACCAATATGTACATAGCATTGATTCTAAGATGGAAAGTACAGGTTAAAAAAAAACAACAAATATCTCATTTGATTCTCACAATAATTCTATGAGGTAGGTGCTATTATCATCATTTTATAGTTACAGAAACAGGCAAATGGTGATTAAGTGACTTACCCAGGATTGCCTAGTTAGTAGGGTATCTGAAGCTGAATTTAAATTCAACTCTTTCTGACTCCATGCCTTGTGCTCTATCCACTGAACCACCAACTGCATGATGGTGATGATGGTGTCACCAGACCAGGAAGAATCACATCCTAGGATATTGAAAGAAATGACAGAGGTGACTGCTGACCTATTGTCAGTGACTGTGGAGAGATGAGGAGGGCCTGCAGGACCTCAGGATTTTATATCCAAATTAGAAAGGACATCAGAAGCTATCTAGTCAAAATGAGGACAAGGGAGCTGAGATGCTTAGCCTACAACCATCTCTGACATTCTATGCTTTTGTGAAGTATCACCATTCTCTGTCCCTTTGATTGGAGAACAGAGCCACAGACTCCAAAACCTTCATTTAAGGAGGGAGCTCAGCTTAAAACCTCCCCTCATTTTTCATTTGGGACTTTACTGATATTTCCATCTTCCTCTCCCTTATTTCAGCTTTCTTTTGTGTATTTTCTTCCTCCATTAGATAGTAAGTTTCTTGAGGACAAGGATAGTCTTTCTCTTTTTGTATTTGTATCCACAGTGCCTAGCAGAGTACCTGGTATATAGTAGGCACTTAATTGTTATTCATTTGAAAGAGGACCAGTGACATCATGGGATGGTGTCTTGACTTTTGAGTGAATTAGATTTAGGTGAAGCAGAATTGCACAAAATCTTTAGCTTCTCTTTCTTCCAGGTACTTGATAAATTTTATTGACAATCAGTAAGCCAAAAAAGTGACCAAGCCTTAAGTAAGGCTGTAACTGTCTTTCCTTTCCCTTTTGACAATGTATCCCTTCAAAATATTCTTCATAGAAGTCCTTGAATGTTGGTAATTAGAATTTTATTATTTCTATGTTACACATGAAAGATAGAAGTAAAAACAAGAATCAGTGCCTTGATCAGGCTCACAGAAGTAATTGACATCAAAGTTGGGAAATGCATTTTGGTCTTCTGACTTAAATACCAGAGTTTTCTCTTTTTACTATTATTATTTATGGAACTTTACTTTTTGTGGTATGGAATGGGAACATGTCAGACAACTTCATATATTTATTTTTTTAAGTCAAACTAATACATATTAAGAATTATTAAAGATAGGTAAGTATGAAATAGAATTTGCTTGCCCACAGGGGGAAATTTCAAGTGTTTTGTTTCTAGTGATAGATACTGAATGGTCACTTAATGGCTTAATGCTCAAAGCAGCTAAGACTGTCACTTGTTGACAAAGTATTGACCTGCATTTGTAGAGGCAACTTTCTCATCTGGGAAGTTCCCAATACCAATGAAATTACAGGCCTTATTTTATCCCTATCTCTTCTTTAAAAGATCAGATTTTCTTGGAAAATGAGAGGGTATCCAGTTGGGGAGTGGTTGAACAAATTGTAATATATGATGGTGATGGAATACTATTGTGCAATAAGAAACGATAAAACTGTTTGATTTCCATATGAGCTGGAAAGTCCTCCATGAACTGATGTAGAGTGAAATGAGCAGAACCAGGAGAATATTGTACACAGAGACCAAAACATTGTGGGCCAATCATATGCAATCGACTTTGATACTGATAGCAATGCAATCCAGGGCAATCTCGTGGGAGTGATGAGAAGAAATGCTATCCACATCGAGAGAAAGAACTGTGGGAATAGAAACGCAGAAGGAAAACATTTGATTTTTCATTTGTTTATATGGGTATTGGATGTGGAGTTTTGGTTTTTAAAAGATTGCAAAAATGATTAATACGGAAATAGGTATTGAATGATAATACACGTATACCCCAGTGGAATTGCTTGTAGGCTTTGGGAGGGGGGAGGGGAAAGGAGAGGAAAGAACATGAATCATGTAACTATAGAAAAATACTTAAATAAAAAATAAAAGATCAGATTTTCATTCTATTTTGTAATCAGCGAGGATTTAAAATTAGTGGCTCTCAGATAAAAATATAGTCATTTGTATGCTCATTATTAATTTGCACTTGACTGTTTTTCTTTCACTTTTTACCTAGTTTTTAAAATTATGCAGGAAATAGAAGCCTATTCAATTTTCATTCATTGATTCAACAAGTATTTATTAAGCCAGGCACTGTGCTATGTGAAACAGTCTTTACCACCCTCAAGGTGTTTCCATGCTATTGTATTTCCAAATTTTAAAACCTATAAACTAAAAATGTAAAGGCTTGGGAAAATGGAATTTGAATTAATCAGTACTTTTTTAGTTATATGAATAATAAGAATGAAAGCTGATATGTACGTAACATTTTAGAGTTTATGAAACACTTTGCAGGAATTATCTCATACAAGCCAAATAGCAACCCTTTGTAGCAAGCAGGAGAGAGATGCAAATTTTATAGATGGGGAAGCTGGGGCTCAGGGCTGGTGAATGACTCCTTGGGGAAGCTCTCAGCTAGTGAACTGCAGAGCTGTAAATAGGAGGCAAGCCTTTAAATTCAGAGTTCTTTTCATTACACTGGGTTATCTCACTCAATAGAGCATCTAATGAGCTGGGAAATAACATGGATAGATTCCCTCTTTTTAAAAACTCGACGCTAACATCTGGTCCCATATTGTTACAAGGCCAGCAAATGGTTGATGGCAATACTGATTTCCTAGGCTAGTTTTTTGCTCCCTTAAATGAAAAAGTCACCTCGTCCATGGCCATCAGACTTTATCAATAAAAAAATAATTTGGGGGTGATTTTTGTTTTCTAGGGTGGCTGATTTTAATATGATAGAAAATAATTTGATTCTTGGTTTCCTTTCTTAAATTGACTTCATAATGGTCACTTGTTCTCTTTAGGCTATGGTTTCCTCATGTGTAATTTGAGGGGCTTGAACTTGATGCCAGGCAACTTCTAAAGACTCTTCCAGATTCCACAAAACTATTTTCTTGAAAAAAAAATTTGCAAAGGGAATGTACTCCAGTTATATAGGACCTCTATCCCCATTTCCCATGGACTTCTGAGATTTTCTTTTTTTAAAGGCCCCCAAACCCAAAAAAGTCTGCTAGGACCCATACATTTTATCAAATGTCTTAATTATACTACTAATGGCTTGTGATTCTTCTAGAAGGGAATTCATCTTTAATATTTGATATTTTTTAGAAATTAAGGACAAAAGTCAATCCATCAATTAGTAAGTATTTATTAAATGCTAGGTGCTGTACCTGTTATTGGGATGCCACCTCCCCCCACCAAAAATAAGAAAGCAAAAAAAAAAAAAAAAAAAAGAGAAACAATAGCTAATCTCAAGGTATCTGTATTCTTTCTGAGAAACTATCATCTGTCTAGATATATATGTATATTTTTAGTATTAAAATTATCTCAAAACACTGATTTTTAGGTAGGAATATGTTTATTGGTTAGGCCAGAATCATAACTGATAAAAGTGATATAGATTTCCATGGGTCTCTGGCTACAAGAGATGACATAAGCTGGGTCAGGTCCCTTAATAAATAGATTTTTAGGAGCTCTTTATTCAGCCCCCTCCTTGAACATCCCAAGGCATCTTTAATTGGTGATAGCTAATTAAGAGATGGTCTATGAATGTAACGGACTTCTCTACTAGCAGCAATGCAATGATCCAAGACATTTCTGAGGGACCTATGAGAAAGAACGCTATTTGCATCCAGAGAAAGAACTGTGGGAGCAGAAACACAGAAGAAAAACAATTGCTTGATCACATGGGTCGATTGATGATGCAGACTCTAAACCCCTGATGGCAAACCTATGACATGTGTGTCAGCACTGACACACAGCCACATACAGAGAAGTGTGTTATTTAAACTATAATATCGCAAAATTATGGTTTTTTTTTTCTCCGTGACACACCACCTGAGTTATGTTCATTTTTTTTGGGCTAATTTTGACACACCAAGCTCAAAAGGTTGCCCATACTGCTCTAAATGATTACCCTAGTGTAACTATCAATAATATGGAAATAGGTCTTGATCAATGACAAATATAAAACTCAGTGGAATTATGCGTTGACTATGGGAGGGTGGTGGTGGGAGGGGAGGGAAATAACGTAAATCCTGTAACTATGGGAAAATGTTCTAAATTAATTAATTAAAAAAAAAGAGGTTGTCTATCAACTTCTCTACTCCTCTCCATTCCCACAGGTAGATAGGTCATGTACAAGAAAGGATACTTGTCTGCTTCATTAATTAATTAAATTCTATTAAAAAGGGAGACATACTTTGGGATTCCTAAGAACAAGGAAAATGTAAAAAGTAACAGACTAGATGGTATCTCTGACTCAGATCCCAGACCCAGGAATACATGATAATTCTCTGTAATGCATATAATAATTAATATACAATATAAAAAATAAATGCTCATATGTATATACATATTATCCGGATCCAGCCGGATACAACCGCGAGAGACCCGTGAGTCAGCCACCTGGAAGAACCATAGGGGGAGAGAAGGGAACCGAGGCGCAATAAAGACAAATCAGTCTTAATTGTGACAAGGCTCGTTTATTGAGTGCAGGGAGTGGGTTTATATGCTTCTAGGACTGGGGTAAGGAATTTTCCAGTGGTCTCGGGCCGTTGGTCTCGCCACGCCTATCCCGGATGAAGCTGGATAAGTTTCTATTCCTAACCTAAGTTTCGTTTCTTGGGAAATCCTTCACTAAGTTTCGTTTCTATGGTCTCCATGGTTTTTAGGTTTCGATCCTTGGTCTCTAAGTTTTGATCCTTGGTCTCTGACAATTCCCCCTTTCTTTTCATTTAAAGAGGCGATTTTGCCAGGACCGCAGTGACGGCCCCTGTCTTAGGCTACACAGGGGGAGTTACTTGACCATCAAGGGTCAAGGACCTGTGCTAATCCCGTCATTGGGTTACCGCCCTGCCGGTGAAACGGAGACGATCACTGTCAGGCAAGGTGTGTGGCCGTTCAGTGTCTGTTATTTCTATGCGATGGTATTGGACCATAGAGTACTTAGTGAGGGCTGAGTCAATTTTCATTTTAATAAATCCGGTCAGGCGTTGGAAAGCCCAAGGGCCAAAGGAAAGGACTAAAAGGAAGATAAAAAGGGGAGCTAAAACGGTGGGGATCAGGGTGGAAAGCCAGGGGGAACCTTTTAGGAGATTGTTAAACCATCCTTCCCGAGCCTCAGCCTCCCTTTTTCTTAGGGCAAGGCGTTCTCGTAATTTTGCCATAGATTCCCTTACAACGCCAGTGTGGTCTGCGTAAAAACAACATTCTTCTTTCAGGGCTGCACATAGTCCGCCCTCTTTCAAAAAAAGGAGGTCGAGACCTCGCCTATTCTGCAGAACCACTTCTGACAGAGAAGTGAGGGACTGTTCTAAGGCCGTGACAGACTTCTCCAATACTTCTAAGTCAGATGTCATAGCTACATGGAGAGCGGCCAGATGTTGGGCCTTTAGGAGGGCGGTGGTGCCGGTGCCAATGCCCGCGGCGAGACCACCGACTCCTAGGAGGGTGGCTAGAGTAACAAAGGGCTCTCTACGCATTCTAGGGGACGGGGAGAGAAGTGACAGGGCAATGTCATCCGTGTGGTAAGAAATGCGGGGCCATAATTGAACAAGGATACAGAATTCAGAAGAGGTATCAAAAACCTGGAGGGCGATACATGGGGTGAGACCAGTGTTGCAGGCCCAAAAGGTATTGTTTGGGGCCTCGAGAAAGGGTACGGGGGATGGGAGAGGGAAGACAACACGGCAGAGGTGGGAATGGGAATGGGGGACAGTGCCAACGCAGAGGCCTTGGCCAGAGACTTCAGCGAGAGTAAGGCGAGGGAAGGATACACTACAGCGGGGGGATGGCCAAAACAGGGGTTGGGGTTCAGCAACATAGGCAATGCCTTCATAGTAAGGGGGCTGTGGGCTGAGACATAGCCAACAGCTTACAGTAAGGTTTGGCTTGGAAGCATTTAGGGCGGCGTAGGCACCAGTAATGAGGGAAAGGAACCTATCTGTAGTACCAGGAGGGGCTAAGGATGGCGTGGGAGGGAAGGGGGAAGAGGGGGAGGCAGGTCTAACCGGGGGAAAAGGAGGAGGCTGAGGACCGGAAAAAGAAGGGTTATGCTGGGCAGTCAGGACAAGATTAGGGCCGACGGGGGCAATAAGGGGCTGAATCCGCAGCCGGAGGGAAAAGAGCAAGACAGGGTCGTAGCCGAATTTGTAAAACCGCAGACCCCATGTCCGACCATTCTCCCAGCCAGAAGCGGCTCTGCCCTTGTCCGTAAAGGAAATGCGCAGGCTGTTACAATGGCCGTTGGGGCGGGCAAGAGGGGTATGAGGGTAATTGTATACAAATACAAAAGAATTACAATTAATGTATAGCGATGGAGGCCACTATCCCATTAGCCCTTGGATGAACCAGAAAAGTTTTAAAGTAGAAGGTAGTACTTAAAGCTGAATATCCAAGGAAGAAAAGGATTCTAGGAAGTAGAGATAAAATGGAAGTGAATTCCAGACAGAGAGATAGCTAATCCAAATGCACAGAGATAGACTTTTCTATGTGAGTAACAGAGAGAATACTATTTTAACTGAACCACAGTACAGAAAAAGGAATAATATATCTTGACACTAGAAAGATAGTTTGGAACTAGTTTCTGAAGGACATTAAAAGTCAAACAAAGGAGTTAATATTTTATAGTAGAAGCAATACGAAGTCATTAGAGTTAATTGAGTAGAGAAGTGACATGGTATGGTCTTTGCTTAACTTTGACAAGTGGTTGGAAGATGGATTGCAGTGGGGAAAGACATAGAAGGAGACCAAGTAGGAGGCCATTGTAACAGACTAAGTTAGAGGTGATGAGAACCTGACCTAAGGTGGTAACTGTATGGACAGAAAGAATAGGTCATGTGCGAGATGCTATAAGAGGTACAAATGGTAAGATCTGGCAACTGAATGGATAGATCTGGTGAAGGAGAGTGATGAGTCAAAGGCAACTAACCTAGGACACTGGAAGAATGATGGTGGTGGAAGAATGGCAGAATCAGAGAAGTTTGGTAGAGGGGTGGGTTTTAGGGAAGAGATAATCAGTTCTGTTTTGGATATATTGAATTGGAAATGCCTCTAGGACATTTAGTTTGAAGTGTCCTATAGACAACTGGTGATGTGGGACTGGAGTTCAGGCGAGAGGCTGGGACTGAATATATAGATATGTGAGTTATTGGCATAGAAATGATAATTACATTTGTCAACAAGAGAGAGTATAGAAAAAGAATTATTTAATACTTATTTCTGCTGATCATTTCCCATTAATTAATATATTCCCCATTTCCTTTTCTGGCATCATGATAGAATCATAGAATATTAGAATTGAAAAAGACATAAAAAAAAATCACCTTGTACCATCCACCTCATTTTAATGGTAGGAATCCTAAAACCATTCAATTTTTATTCAGTGCAGCTTCTGAGAGGTTATTGTAATGGAAAAAAATTGGCAAAAATTCTAGTTATATTTACATTATATAGATAAATAAGTTGAGATATGAGGACCTTAGTTACTTGTGTAATGTCAGGCTGAAAATGATAATATCTTAGTTGGTTATTCTTCCTTTCCTTACCTTTCCTTACCATTTCCCATACTGATAAACATTTAAATAAATAGAATTTAGACTTGCAGAGAATCAGTTACAGAATCACAGAACTAGAAGGAACTTTGGAGGCTATTTCAGACAACTATTTGAATGAAAATCTCCAATTAAATACCCCAACAAAAACTAATCCAACCTTGCTTGGAGACCTTGTGTAAGAGAGTCCACTAACTCTTGAGGAAGTCTGTTCTAATTTTGAATAGATCTAATTATTAGGTACTTTTTCATTATATCTATTCAAAATCAATTCCTTGCTACTTTCACCTATAAATTACTCTTAATTCTTCTTTCTGGGGTTAAGTAGATAAATTTTAATTCTGATTCCAGGACAACAGATAGAGCTCTGGACTTGGAGTCAGAAAGATTCATTTTCTTGAGTGCAAATCTGGTCTCAGACTTCATCTGTATGAGCCCAGGAAAGTCACTTCACTCTCTTTGTCTCAGTCTCCTCATCTATAAAATGAGCTGGTGAAGGATATGGCAAACCATTCCAATTTGCCAATAAAATCCCAAATGAGATCTTGAAGAGTCAGACATGTATGAAAAACAACTGAATAACAAGATTATAAGGTGAAAAAAAAAGGTGATGCTCTATGTTGACAGTGAGAAAAGGAAGTTCCCTGTAACCACTGAAAGTGTGGGTCCATTCCCTCTCTCTACTCATTACGTATTGAGCAGCTAAGTGGTACAGTGGACAGAGAGCTCTGGACCTGGAGTCAGAAAGACCTGAATTCAAGTCCATCCTCAGACACTTTCCACCTGTGTGACGATGGGCAAGTCATTTAGCCTTGGTTGACTCAGTTTTCTCATCTGTAAAGTAAAATGGAAAGGAAATGGCAAGCCCTTCTATTACTTTGCCAAGAAAACCCCAAATGGGGTCAGGGATAGTGGGACATGATGGAAATGACTGAACATAAACAACAATCCCCATTCTACAAGTCAGTCCTCCAAATGCTTGAAAGCCATTGAAATTTCCTTTAAATCTTCTCCAGGTTAAATATCCCAGTTCCTTAAATCAATGATAAAAGGCATGATCATAAGGCTTTCAATCATACTAGTTGCTTTTGCCTAGTCCCTAGCATCTAGATTGTCAAGCATTCTTTCCTAATTTTCTTTTCCAAGACAAAACCATTTTCTAGATAAGATCTAACTATGGCAGAGTTTATCAGGACTCTCCTTTTGCCTTGGGCATTAGACCTCTTTCTTCAAAGCCTAATTAAAGTCAAATGATTTTTTGGACTGCCATGTCATACTATTTAACTTATGGTGATCTTGCATTCTCCTAAAAACCCAAGCTCATTGTCAAATAAAATGCTTTCTACCTGTGTCACTCTATTTATACTTGTAAAGTTGAGTTTTGGACTCAAAAATTATGCAGTGGAAAGCAGAATTCAGAAGCTTCTTCTTCATGATTTTGTCACTGATGATGCAATTACATTATCTCATAAAACAATGGAATAAAATTTGATTTGTGTTCATAGAATCTAGGTTGCTTTAATTTTATATTTCTATTTTTTAAATAGAAGTTCTGACTTTTATTCATTCTCCTGTCATCATCTCCAGATAAGCTGCCAAGATTCTTTAAATTTAAAAAAAAAAAAAAAGGCAATATGTTCCTGTTAGAAGTTACTTCATGCTTCTGGTATTAATCTAATGGAGGTCTGGAAGAGGGAGGAGGGAGGCTGATTTCCTGGCATACAGTGAGAAAATGGAGATCCCCTACTAATTTTAGCAGCTGAAATGCTTCATTAATGCAACTCAGTAGAAAAACACAATTACACATTTCCTTAGGGAATGAACTGGACTTGTGATTCCACTGATATAGAGAATTTTGGATGAAGAAATTCTCTCTACTGATACAGGTTAGTACCTTCTGTGCATCAGATATTCTAGAGAATTTCCTAGAGTACCAAGTGGTTAAGTGACTTGCCCAGGGTCACTCGATTAACATGTCAGAATCTTGAACCCAGAACTTTTTGGTTCTAAAACCAGTTTACTTGTCATTCACTTCTGAGGATTTTCATGGTTAACAATGACAAGGATGGAAAGTAGGAATCAAAATGAGAATATAGGTATCTGAGTCTTTTACAATAATAATCATAATACTGTGTGACTTTGGAAATAGCAATAATTAACTAGAATGATGTAATGCAAAGTACAAACCAGTGTAGAGCTCCTTATAAAGCAATATGTTTAGGGTTTGCCAAATTGATTCAGGTGTTTTCAACAATTTAGAACATTGGAAATTGGAAGGGTAGGGTAGAGATAATGTCCTGATTTCACATATAAAGATGAAGTCTGAACCTTCTGCTTGGGGCTGTTTTTCCAGAAGTGATGATGAATTGGCACTCTTTCACCTAGTGCTTCTTATGACTAAAGGCATGCCTTGGGAAATGGTGTAACATGTATCTGTGTAAAAGAGCTTATTGGCTTCCCTCATGATCAGTGGCCTTATTAGCATTATGCTCAGGATAGGAGTGGGTGAACAAAGATGTTCTTGGGCAGCACCGAGTGAATTTTCTTCCCAGTTGTCCAGGGAAAAACAACTTGTGAAATCAGGAGGACAGTCTTATAAAATCAGTCTCTTCTTGATAACTTTTGGCCTTCAAGAAGGGTTTTGAGTAGAGTGGAAGAGAAAAATGAAAAGAGATGTATGTAGAGAAGGTCCTGTAAACTTTATGAGTTCTGCTGTGTACCAAAAGGACAATCAATCCTTTTTAGTGTTAGTTAAAACATTTTCTCAATCTTCATTTGAAATTTTGCAAAATACACTTTTGGACATTCCCTCTGATTCTTATGTCAATATAGAGAAGCAGGGAGAACAGATAAACTATTTTGCTTGTGTACTTGCATGTATATAGACATACACATAAAATAAAATACTTTATAGATACACATATTTCATGGATGTACTTATTCAGTAGTTTAGTTGTGTCTGACACTTGGTGACCTGATGGACCATATTATCCATGGGGTTTTCTTTTTTTCTTTATTTCTTTTTATTTTAAAAATTTTATTTCTTTAATTGATTTAGAATATTTTCCCATAATTCCACTATTCATGTTTTTTCCCTCCCATCCTCCCACCCTCCTCCCAGAACCAATGAATAATTCCACTGGATTTTACATGTATCATTGTTCAAAACCTATTTCCGTATAATCAATATTTGCAATAGTGTGATCATTTAAAATCAACCTCCCCCACCATATCCCTGTTCAACCATGTGATTGATCATATGTTTTTCTTCTACCTTTCTGCTTCCACAGTTCTTTTTCTGGATGTGGACAGTGCTCTTTCTCAGAAGTTCGTCTGGATTGTCCTGGATCATTGCATTGCTGCTAGTAGAGAAGTCTATTAGATTCAATTGTGTCACAGTGTATCTGTTTCTGTGTATAAGGTTCTGGTTCTGCTCCTTTCACTCTGCATCAATTCCTGGAGGTCTTTCCAGTTCACATGGAATTCCTCAAGTTCATCATTCCTTTCAGCGCAATAGTATTACATCACCAACAGATGCCACAATTTGTTCAGCCATTCCCCAATTGAGGGACACTCCATGGGGTTTTTGTAACAAAGATACTGAAGTGATTTGTCATTTTTTTCTTTAGTAGATTAAAGCAAACAGAAATTAAGCTCCTTGCCCAGGGTCACACAGCTAGTGGATGTCTAAGGCTGGATTTGAATTCAGGTCTTCCTGACTCTGGTCCTAGTCCTTTATCCACTAAGCCACCAAGCTGTCTCCATGTATATGTACTCATACACGCTTATATATTTATACATGTACATTCACACACATTATATAAAACATGAATAGAAACACATCCATATGCATGCATATACCAATGCAATACATGTGTCCATAGACCCACACAGTATACACAGGCATGTGATGAATGTACAACACAACCTAAATGCATGTGTATATACATATATGCGCACATGTTTATATAGATATATTTGCCCATCATGACTATATGCATATTAATGCCTAGAAGGATATTTTTTGAAAATCATAATAAAGCTGATTTGGGAGATTGCCAACAGTGTTTAATTGTTTACATTCTTTTTTTCTAAGGATATATATATATATATATATATATATATATATATATAATGAAGGGAGGGAAGGAGTGAGGGAAGGTGTGAGGAAGGGTAGGAGAGGAAGGGAGAGAGGGAAAGAAGGAAGAACGGATTTATTAAGAGCTTATTGTGCTAAGAGCTTTTACAAAAATCTCATTTGATCCTCAAAAGAAAGAATTCTTCAAGACAGACATAATTATTCCCATTTTATAGTTGAATAAACTGATGCAGTCAAAGTGAATCCAGAAAAGTACCAGGGACTTTCAGATAAGATTTTCCCTTTGCTTGACTTATCTGGGGTTCCAGTGTCTGAGGCAGGATTTGAACTCAGGTAGTCTGACTCCAGCACTCCATCCACTGCACCACTGCTGCCTGGAACACTAAAGGGCCAAATAATTTTGTCCAGTATCATATAGCTATTGTATGTTAGATGCCAGACTTGACCTTAGATATTTCTGAGTCCAAGATCAATTCTCTATCCACTATACAATGATGTCAATAAGTACAGATTGATGTGTTGTTGCAATAAGACATGTTATTGTTATATATTTATTTGTTTTCATCTTTGTTTCCCTCCTTTCTACTTAAGTATGTTTCTTAGACACAGGACTAGGTTCTCTTTGATTTTTATATGCCTAGGACTTAAGTGCCTGATATATTGTTATCCTTTAATTAATGTTAGTCAAATTAAATTGGAGCAGTTTGCAATTCATTTCTCATTTCCAGTCAGCAACACTGTAAATGTGAATGCTTGATTTCACCGGAAGCATGGTGTAGTAGAAAGCATACTGGATTTGAAGTCATAAGACCTCAGTTCAAATATTGGCTTTGCTCCTTACTACCAGCATAAACTCTGGAAACTCATTCTCTTTGGACCTATGTCTCTTCTTTCTCTTTTAAATAAGAGAAGAAAGTTGGCCTGGAGGACCTAAAAAGTGCCTTTTAGATTCAAATTCTATCAATTTGAAACCTTCAGGTATCCAATGCATTCATTATCTGGCTTATAGATGGTATATAATCTTTTCCTCATGCTTTTACTAATTTATTACTGCTTCTGCTGTTTAAACTTTCAGTGAGAAAAAGGGCACTTATAGGGTAAGAATTACTCTCATGTTTTATTGTTGAAAGAACTGGATTGCATAAGGTTGTTTTTGTGTGTCTTTTTTTTTTTTTAGTAAAGACACATAGCTTGTAAATAACAGTTCTAGTATTCAGATCTAAGCTTCTAACTTTAAATCTTGCATGCTTTCTACTATTCCATATGGTCTTTCTAGGATACAGACCGTTTATACTCACAATATGTCTTTCTATTGCCCTTTGGGTCACATATAATTATAATTCTTCTGAGATCATGGTAATTTATAAGTTCCAGCCTTATGACATCACTAGTATAAGTCCTGCAGCAGCAAGAAGCTTTGACTCATTGAAAGCAGTGTGTAGTTTAACACATGTGATCCAGCCTACTTTCCTACTTCCATTAAATTCTGGGCCAGGTTTGTTGTCCTTGTGTAGTACCAGTCTAAGATAAATTTATTAATGGATGAAACTTTATGGTTTGCCTGTCTACATTGCATATTAGTCTCTGGAAGACTTTCTCGTCATCCACTTTGCTTTTCCTGTATGGATAGCAAGGGCAATCTTTTTGCGTAACAGAGGATCTTGCTGAGCATTGATTTATAATCGAAATCATTTGAACTCTAGACTAACACAAAGAAAATTAAGAAAGTATATATATTACAAAGAAAGTCTCTGATTATATAGTTAGGACAACTGAGTGTAGCTCCATACATGGAAATGAAAATGTAGATCAAGGCCAAAGGTTACTTTACATAATATTAATTAAATCATCTCTTGTTCTGTGCTTTATCATTATATTAATTTTATGTTCCTTTGTGTTGTATTGTGTTATGCTATATCATATCATACTATGTTGACTAAAAAAATGTCATATATGTTGAAAATCCAAATGAAGCTGTTTTTTGGATTGCCAACAGTGTTTCATTGTTTACATTCTTTTTTTAAGAATATACATAATAAAGAAATAATGAATTTTGATTTGATTTTTAATAGCACAGGATTTGGGGCATAGGTGACTGAATGAATGTGACTATAAGAAGAGAAGGCATGGAATACATGTGTTTTGTGTCCTCCTTTGCCACTTATATATTGTGTAACTTTTGAGGAGTCACTACTTTAGTTGGATAAGAATTTCATAGGGAAAGGGTTCCAATCTTCATTTGCGGGGAAAAGGTACCCATGTGAAGCAGATTTTGAATCCATTGCAGGATTGGGGACTTTCAGATAAATTCTTCCCCTCTATTTGATGTAGGTAATGATAATGATACTCATAGGATTGGACCTGTCATTTTACTGATTTGGAAACTTGGACATCTTGAATTGGCTGTCCTGTAGACACCTTAAATTTGGAATATCCAAAATAGAACTCGTTATCTTTCTCCCCAAATCCTTCCCTCTTCCTAACTTCACTGTTACTGGTAAAGACATCAGCATCCTCCTAGTCACCCAGATAGGTTCATGCAACCTTAGTTCATCCTTGACTCATCACTTGCCCTCATCCAATATAACTATTTCTGTCACCAAGTCATTTCTTACACCACAGTACCTTTTGTGTGTATCCCCTTTCCTTTTCTGACACCACTACCACCCTGGTGTAGGTTCTCATCACCTCATACCTGGACATGCAATAACCTGCTGGTGGGTCTGTCTGCCTCAGGTCTCTCCCCTCTAGTCCCTCCTTCCTTCAGCCACCAAAGTGATCTTAGAGTATAGGTCTAAAGATGTCCTGCACCTGCTCAATAAGTTTCAGTGACTCCCTACTAGCTGCAGGATCAAATATAAAATCCTCTGGCTTTTTTAAAGCCCTTTACAGCCTAATCCTTTCCTATATTTCTAGGTTCTTATATTTTATTCACCTAAGTATACTCCATGAGTAAACTATCCTGCCCTGTTTGCATTTCCTCCTCTTCCATCTCCCCGCTTGCTG
The DNA here is from genome assembly GCF_016433145.1 of Gracilinanus agilis. NCBI lineage: Eukaryota > Metazoa > Chordata > Mammalia > Didelphimorphia > Didelphidae > Gracilinanus > Gracilinanus agilis. The sequence continues at coordinate 356,051,700 of NC_058132.1, forward strand.
AGCTATACCTGAAATGTTTTTCCTCTAGCTTTCTTCATCTCATCTTATATCTTGCTTTCAGCAACAGTATCCTTTTCTTATCCCTCTTTCTGCACTGTTTTTCCTTTGAAATTACATCTGCAGTTTATCCTGTATGGATCTTGTATATAAATAAATGTTTGTATATGTCTTCTCTCCCACTATTGAAATATGAGTTCCTTGAGAGAAGGAGCTATTTGCACTTTCTTTGTATATAGTGTGGCACACAGTAAGTGCTCAATTCATGTGTATTGGCTAACTAATGTACTTTCTTTCAGCCAAACTAAACTAATAATTCTTTCTCGAATGTGACAGTCCCTTCTTTCTCCAGACATTTTCCATGTCTGAAATACATTCCTTTCTTATCCCTGACTCTCAGAATCCACAAATTACTCCTCTCAAGGACAAAACTCATGGACTAAATCCTCTATAAAACTTTCCCTGATTTTCCCCTTACCACCAGTGATTCATGATTTCTCCCTCCTAAAAATAAACTCTTTCTGATTATTTATACACATTTTTATCTATGTTGTTCAGTCATTTCAGTCTCTTTGAGTCCATTGGCAAAGATAAGAGAATGGTTTTTCATTTCCTTTTCCAGCTCTTTTGACAGATGAGGAAACTGAGGAAAACAAGGTTAGATGCCTTGCTAAGGGTTACACAGCTAGTGTCAGAGACTGGATTTGAACTCAGGTTCCTCTGACTCCAGATCCAGTTCTCTAGCCACTGTGTCACCTAGTTGCCCCCTTATATCCATATAACAGAAAGTAAATTCCTTTAGGGCAGAGATTGTCTTTTTTTTAATTTTCAGATGTCTTGTATATATTTGGTGCCTAAAAATGTTTCTTGAACTACATTGAATTCTTAATGGAGAGTATCAGAGCCACCTACATCATTAATCCTTCTCACTTCAGAACAGTGAATAGGCATCTGTGTGTATTTCCATAGTTATATCTGGTATCTTCCTAGTGAGGTCAGCCAGGAGTATAGAAAGAATGGGTGATGAAGGGGACTCAAGACCACCAAGAAAGCTGTGGATTGAGTCAGTGTAAACCTAAATCCCAAGTTCTTGTCTGCTCTCTGTCCTCGAGGATGTGGGCATCTGTCAGTGGAGGAGGGCTTTCTGTTTCTAGTTCTGTTGACCACATTTAAAACCACCCCCTAAAAACTGATCAACATCCCAAAGTTCCTGCTTTCCGTCTGGGAATATGCAGCAAAATTCAGACATTTTTGATAACCTCATGAGTTTTCATTTTTTTTTCTCTAAGCTTTACCTGCTTCAAAGACAATACAAGGCTGTATTCTGGCTTTGACTCCCAAGATTCCAAAGTGCTGATGCAGAGGAAGGAAAGGCAGCACAAGTGGTTTGGATTAGGTCTATGCTTCACAAAACTAACCATTCTAGGCTTGAATGGAGTTCTCGAGTGTATAGTTCCCATAAAGTGCTTGATTTCATCATGAGAAACAAAATGATATTCTTATTCCAATAGCTTAGGTATCAAGAAGAAAGACAGATTGATGTAGTAGTAATGTTGGATTTGCATGTGAGTTAGTTTTAAAATAAAAATTTAAAAATTTAAATTTAAAGTTTTAAATAAAAAATAAAAATTAAAAAATTTAAATTTAAAGTTTTGAAATTAAAAAAATTAAATTTAAAGCTGGGTTTAAAGTTTCAGTCCTGTCTTTGACTACATCTATGTGACCTTGAGCTTCAGCAAAATGAAGTAGCTAGGATACAGGGCAGCTAGGTGGCTCAGGGGATAGAATGCTGGGCCTGGAGTCAGGAAGATTCATTTTCACAAGTTCAAATCTGGCCTCAGACACTTACTAACTGTATGATTCTGGACAAGTCACTTAACCTTGTTTGCCTATGTTTCCTCATCTGTAAAATGGGGTAATAAATGTACCTACTTTAATAGGTAGTTGCAAGAATAAAATGGTACAGCTAGGTGGCTCTGTGGATAGAATGCTGGGTATGGAGTCAGAAAAACTTGAGTTCACATCTGGCCTCCGATATTTCCTAGCTCCTTGGCCTATGGCAAATTGCTTAGCTCTGTTTGCCTCAGTTTCTTTATTTTAAAATGAGCTGGAGAAGGAAAAGGCAAGCCAATCCAGTATCTTTGCCAAGAAAACCCCAAACAGGGTCCCAAAGAGTCAAACATGACTGAAAAATTAAAATATTGGACTAGAGCCATAGATTTAGGGCAGTTAATGTCTACCTCTCTTATTTCACAATTTCAGAAACTGAGGCACAGAGAAATTATATGGCTTGACCAGGATCACAAAGCTGGTAAGATTTGAACCCAAGACTTTCTGAGTTCAAGTCCAGCACCCTCTCCATATTATACCACATCTCCTCCTCTTTTTTAGGTCTTATTCTATGACATTCTCACCTGGTCCTTTCCCACATTTACAGCCTTCTTCTACCTTACTACCCTTCACATATTCTGTGACTAAGTGGCATTGGCCTTCTCCTCCCTGAGCGAGAGATAATATCTCCTGCACTTTTGACTGTCTGTCCCCTCGTGCCCAGAATGCTCTGTTTTCTCAGTTCTGCCCCTGCCTTTCCCTGGTTTCCTTCAAAACTCAGTTCAAATATCACCTTCAACAAGAGGTATTCTTTGGTTTCCTCCCACCTCCACTCCCCCTTTTCAGATTATCTTCATATACTCAGGTATCTCTTATATGTATGTAGGTATTTACCTGGTAGTAGTAGGGATGGTCCTTTAGAACAGGGACTATGGTTTTGTTTTTTGAACTCCTGAGCACTTAGCACAATATTTGGGGTATATAGCAAACACTTAGAAAATGCTTATTAGGGGGCAGCTGGGTAGCTCAGTGGAGTGAGAGTCAGGTCTAGAGACGGGAGGTCCTAGGTTCAAACCTGGCCTCAGACACTTCCCAGCTGTGTGACCCTGGGCAAGTCACTTGACCCCCATTGCCCACCCTTACCACTCTTCCACCTATGAGACAATACACCAAAGTACAAGGGTTAAAAAAAAAAGAAAGAAAATGCTTATTGACTGACCAATTTTGATATTTTTGTCTGCCCTTTAAGTCTTTGTAGCACTAAATATTAAGTATATTATCAAATTTTTAATTAAACAGATGTATTAAGAAGATGTAGATTGAAAAAAAAAGAATTTTCAGAGTAGGTGGGTGGCTCAGTATAAAGAATCTCAGGCCTGAAATCAGGAAAACTCATTTTTCTGAGTTCAGATCTGGTATCAGATATTTACTGGCTGTGTGACCCTGGAAGTCACTTCATCCTATTTGCTTCAGTTTCCTTATCTATAATATGAGCTGGAGAAGGAAATGGCCAACACTTACTAACCTTATGATTCTGGGCAAGTCACTGTACCCCTGTCTGCCTCAGTTTCTTCATTTGTAAAATGAGTTGAAGAAGAAAATGGCAAACCACTCCAGGATCTTTGCCAAAGAGAGAGAGAACTTACAGATAACTCCAAGTGTCACTTATCAAAAACTTTCACTAATCAACTATAGAAAAATTTTGCTAGAAGATAGATAAATTTATGGAATTTTAACCACTTTCCCTTTCCTTCTTCTGCTCACTCTCTGGTGGGAAAAGGATCTTTTTTGTTGTTGTTTAATCATTTCAATTGTCTGTCTATGTGGACCCATTCTAGGAATTTTCTTGGCAAAGATACCAGAGTGGTTGGCCATCCTTTCCTAGTTCATTTTATAGATGAGGAAACTGAAGCAAACAGGATTAAGTGACCTGCTCAGGGTCACACAGTTAATAAGTGTCTGACATAGAATTTGAACTCAGAAAGAGAAGTCTTCCTAATTGTAAGTCCAGGTCTATCCACTGCACCACATAGTTGCCCTTTGGGTATTGGCCTAGCAAAAGCAAAATTTAGAAGGCACAAACATAGGCATACTAGAATGTTTTAGTTTTTTAAATAAAAGTTAAAAAGAAGGAGGCCAGAAGAAAGAAGCTATCAGGTAGAAAGGACCTTTAAATTCAACCTTATTCTACATTTGAGGATCTTGAGACTGAACAAGATTAAATGACTTGTCCAAGGTCATATAGATCTCTGTGAATATTCTGTGATTCAGTCATGCTGGTTTTTTCTCTGATCACCCTTATCTTTGAATCTTTTTGCATGGCATCTCCCATGACAAGAATGTCATCTCTCCTCACCTTGGTCTTATAGAATCACTCTTTTTCTTCTAGATACAGTTCAAGCTCCTTCATAAAGTCTTTCTTAATCCCTACAGGGACTAATGGTCTCAACTCCCTAAATACCCTTATGTTTATTTTCTACTTATTTATTTTAACATATTTACACATAGGAGGGAGCTGGTAAAATTTTGAGTTTATTTATATTAATCACAGCTTTCCTATTCCTTTATTCATTCCAGATGATCAATAAAAATAAAATCAGGACCTGAATTGTAGCCGTTTGATGATTTCTGGAGTGTAAATGCTCACAATGAAAATTTAACAATCATCCCTTGGGAGCTGGCTCTCGTGTTTATATCTGCTTATACACGTACTTGTTTTCTCCCCTTTAAGAATATCAGCTTCTTGTGGAGTAGAGATTATTACACTTAGTGTGTTTGTCTTTTCTGTGCCTAAGTGCCAGATACACAGGAAATAATTAATATAAGTTTGTTGATTAATTGGTTGGTTGATTGAAAGGACTGAGCTTAGATATTTCAGTTTTATCAAATTATTTATATTTCATTTAATCTGTATTTACTAATATAGATCTTACTATCTATAGAAGAAAGACAGTTTAAGGAAGGTTGGATAATAGCAATAAAGTAATTTTTTTTTAAATCCTTGTACTTCGGTGTATTGTCTCATAGGTGGAAGATTGGTAAGGGTGGGCAATGGGGGTCAAGTGATTTGCCCAGGATCACACAGCTGGGAAGTGGCTGAGGCCGGGTTTGAACCTAGGACCTCCTGTCTCTAGGCCTGACTCTCACTCCACTGAGCTACCCAGCTGCCCCAATAAAGTAATTTTTGGTAATAGGCTTGTGAGCTTAAATTAATTAGCATTCTAAATGCTAACCTCAATGTTCTTTTGTAACGTTGGGCAAGTCCCCTTATTATTTTGAGCTTCTAGTTTCCTTATTTTTATCTTTTCTTAAAAAACAAACCCTTAGTCTTAGAATTGGTACTGAGTATTGGTTATAAGCTGGAAGAGCAGTAGGGCTAGGCAACTGGGATTAAGTGACTTGTCCAAGGTCAAACAACTAGGACATGTCTGAAGTCAAATCTGAATCCAAGACCTCCAATCTACAGATCTGGTTCTCTCTCCATTGAGCCACTTACCTGCCACCCCATCCCCCACTTATTCTTTTCTAAGACTTCTAATATTCTATTATTCTGACTCATTTAAAAAAAATTTACCCAGGAAAGCAAATGGCTTCCTAGAATATTGACTATAGGAAATTAGAAGAAAATGAAATACCTTCTTTTTTTTAGAGCTTAGTTTCTCTTTCAGAGAGATATGGATTTATCTGTTATCTAGTAGTCATTAAAAAGTACATTAAAATGAAAATATATTTGATAAAGAGATCTTGCACACATTTTAGTTTTTCTTTTGTTGGGGAGAGTGGGAAGAAAGCAAGGAAGAAGAGAAGCAGACACTCCACAACTGGAAATATAGCAAATATAAGGGCAAAACCATTTGAGGCTGGCGTGCCTAGTCTTCTAGAAGATATACCATAGCTGTTGTACTTAGATGTGGGAAGTCTGATCTTCATTCCTTTGAGGTTGTGGGAAAATTAGCCTCTGAAAGAATTGTTCCAGTGTTCTGGCCTGGGACTGACTCAGGCTAGTCCCCTGATAATTTAGATTCAATATGAGAACAAAATGAGACATACTGGTAGGTTATTCAAAAGTGATTTACTTAGCAGTAGGAGGAGGCTATTCATAAGGGTAGACCTTAGTATACTTGGAGGTGATTCAGCTAAGAAAAGTCCCCTTGAATTACTCTTCATGATCCACCAGAGTACCTGGAGCTCCTCAAGGATGTTTTATTCTCAGGTGATGAGGAAATGATTATGTTGCTCCTTCAGTCCCATGAGACAACCATGCCTCTAGGAAGGTCTTGATACCTTTAAGATAAAGTGTTGAAGTTCATTCTTTCTTTATTTTTTTAAGGGGACCAATGGCATCACAGGGTGATGTCTTGACTTGAGTATGAATTGGATTGAAGTGAGGCAGAACTGCACAAAGTCATCATTCTCTTTTCCAGTCATCCAAGTCCAGTGGCAAGACAAAAGTTAGGATGACTAATTCACTGATGGATTTCAGGACTTTTAGTTACCCTCAACCTGGTTTAGTCTGTTTGCTGAAATGGTTTTATTGGGCTGGGGCCACTGTGTGTGTTTTTTGGAGACACAGGTAGGAGCTGGGTGAAAGATAAGATTCTAAACATGAGTGAGCAGACCATAAAAAGGCTCAGAAAGATTTTAAGATAAGGTAATCTTATTTTCAAGGAAAAAATTAGCCAAACTTGCATGGTGGGGTCTTTCATGTCACCTCTCAGAAGTTCATGTACTTTGAAAGGACTGAGGATTGCTACTTCAATTGCATCATTTACAAAAATCCATTCAAAACCAAAGTATTTACACAAGTTTGACTCCTTGAAATCTTGAAGGGTCTTCCTTTCAAGAGGGAGTCCTTAATGATGTCCATTAGCAATACAAAGGCAACACAAAGTCTATTGGGCACAAGTAGTTCTTCAGAATTTGTCTTTTTCTAATGAGGGAAAAATCACTTTCTGGATTCCACAAAATCCAGTCCCTCCATGTTCTTTGAAAGTACACAGTTTTGAAGAGATTGTCTAGTATAGTGGCTCTTGAAATTTTGGATTTGGAGCCCTTTTATACTCTTAAAAATTAATGAGATTCCTACAAGAGCTTTTGTTTCTGTAAGGTTATATCTATTGATATTTACTACACTAGAAAGAAGAGATTGGAAGGGAAGGGGCAAAAAGAGAATTAAACAGATTTTTAGATGTAATAACAAATCATATGTATTATATTATTATATTGTTACGTATTATATTATGTGATATATATATATATATATATATATATAATGGCAACTCAAAAAGAAGTCATTATTGTAAAATAGTTTGAACCACATAGATCCTCCCATAGGCATAGGAGTCCCCAGATCACACTTTGAGAATTGCTTACTTCTTAGACCTTAGAGGAGGCTTAAATGACTAGGACAGAAGGCCCACAAGGCTAGAGGAACTAAAACAGTTGATTGCAGTTCTCTTCTAGGCACAGTTTTCAGGAACACCAATCATACTCATATAAAAATTCTTTCCATTGAATGGTGAGAGTCAGATTACTCTTTAATCTCCTAAGAGTTGGGGCTCCTCGTAGTAAGCAACTACCATTTCTAGAGGCATTAAGAAAAGCACTACCAGAAGCATAAAGGCCAATGTGGGCTCACCTTCCTCTGCACTACCCTTTCCCAATTTCATTGAGCTTCCTTCCTTCCTTCCTTCCTTCCTTCNTTGGTTTTAACTGTAGAGGATTCTTCCAATGGAACAGTTCTTGGAGTGAACCATGACTTTTTAGGTCCCTTCCCCTTCTGATTGTTGTCATGCATCAAAACTTCATGTAGGACAGATCTAAGAAAGAGCTTCCCTTCAGGCTATTGAAGGATTACGTAGTCAGTAAAAATCATGTAAATCAGTTTATAGAGTGACTGAATTGAGGGAAACTGGCAACTAAAAAAACCAGTGACTTCTGTTTTTCAAATGGTTAGTTCCTTCATCTTGGTGAGAAAAACAAATCTTTGCTCCATCATAAAAGAGTAAGAGAAAACCAGTTATCTGAAACCGACCTCTAGTTTATGCATGGAGCTGTTTTCTTTTTGGAAGTAATGAAAAACTCAATCGTGCTCTCTAGATATCTGTCATTGAGAAAGGTACAAGTCAAAATCACTCTGAACTTTAGGTTAACTTGAGCTTCCTTCCTTCCTTCCTTCCTTCCTTCCTTCCTTCCTTCCTTCCTTCCTTCC
>NC_058132.1:356064694-356075706 GCF_016433145.1 Gracilinanus agilis
GATTCTCTCTCTCTCTCTCTCTCTCTCTCTCTCTCTCTCTCTCTCTCTCTCTCTCTCTCTCTTTTCCCCTCTCTCTCTCCCTCTCTCTCTCTCTCTCTCTCTCTCTCTCCTCTCCCTCCCTCTCTCTCACTTTTCCTTTTCCCTTTCATTTATGCATAGTTGTTTATGTTGTCTCCCCTATTAGAATCTGAGATCTTTGAGTGAAGAGACTGTTTTTTAAACCTTTGTATTTCTAGGACTCAGAGGAAAGTATCTATGCATTCAAAAATTGGAATATAAGAACAGATTGATGGGGACCACTGAGACTCTAGGCTCTTCCTGCAGAATGGTTCATCTGGCATGGGACTCTGAGCTCATGAGATCTGAGGAAGTCAGATTTAGGTATGCCTTTTCTGAGCAGCCCACACAGGCCCTGACATCCTTGGTGTCTACCATCAAACAAAGGCTAAGAGGAATGTATGGAGGTGGGTAGGCTTGACAACCCTTGAATCTTTACATTTAAAAGGGTGATGTGCCAGTTCCCTGAGCACAGGATCTGGCAAAAGAATTGGTTTACTCCCTCCCTTCTGTATCAAGATTTTCCTGTACAGAAAAGGTTTGATTGGTCAAGGAACCAGGAGCAGAGAATTTATGGCACATCATTGCCTAATTCTCACAGGACTAAGAGACAATCCAATCAGGATCAAAGGATTGCCATCATAAAATGCCACCATCTTCTGTGTCATAAGGTTCTTAATCCTTTATCCTCCATTAATGGGCTTCCCCAAAGAGACAGAGCACCTAGTAAATGTTTAATAAGTGTTTGCTTGACTGCCTCATGAGGGAGACCTAGCCCAGGTAGGAGATAGTGGTTTGAGTTGGAGCTTATTCTGATATGTAATGGAATAAAATGGGAATATAGGAAGTTAAGGGATGAATGGAGAATATAAGAAGGGCTAATCAAGCAGGCTAATCACAGAGGCTAGGTACTTGAGGGTGCTGGGGGGAATAAGCTGGGTCCTCCAGGCAGGGAGGCTATTTCTACAATATAAGATGAATTGGGTCAGCGAGAGATGGTATGGGTCTGGCTGAAGGGTTTCTTCAGCCTCTTGCTGTTATTTCTCAGGTCCCTTGAGGGAGGAGTCAAGAGGCCCCTCCCTGTTGGTGAAAACTGAAACCTTACAGGAAGTAATGACTGGCCATTTCCTGCCCAAGATGGATGCCTAGGTTTGCCCTCAAGAAATAAAGAAAGGTTGTTCCTTTCCTTCTTCAGCCTTTGTCCTATTAGTGGATACAATGATTCACCAGAAACTCTTTGTATAAAAATCAAAGGGATTTATTATTGCCAAGGGTAAGCTGAGGGGAAAGGGGATTAGGGTTTGGTAACTGCTGCTAAAGGAGAAGCTGGTACTGGGGGAGGGGTCACTGAAGAGGAGATCAGGCAGAGGGAGCCAGCTCCCTCAGCCAAAGGCAATTTCCCTGCCCTGATATAAAGGTTCAACAGATTGTTAGATGAAGTGATGATTTGGTTTAGGTTATTCCTGCCTATCTATAAAGCTAATTCCCACAATTTCCACCCACCAAATCACCCTTCCTCCCAGGGCTCAATGGGGAAATCCAGGAAATAGCTGGATATCAATGGAGAGGTCAAGGGAGAGGTTCAGGGAAATCAGGCAAAGCCCAAAATGCCCCAAAAGCAAAAGGCCCTTCAGTTGGTACTCCAGGGATATTTATAGTCTCAGGCTCTAATGGTTTTCCCATGAGCCCAGGGTTAACATTCTATTCCTTCTAACTGTCAGGGCTGCTACAGTTGGTTTGCAAAAGCAAGAGTTTTTGCTACAACCCTGCATTACATGCATCCTCTAAGGTTAATCCCATGGTGTTACCCCTTATATTAGAATGTGAGGAAGATCAGGGGCAGAGAATGACAGAAGGATAGTTATCATCAGCACTGCCCCTTACTCATAGCACCTTCCCTGCTTCATACATGATCCAGGTGATCCATTTTCTCTGTCTCTTTGTTTGATGGTAGACACCAAGGATGCCAGGGCTTGTGTAGGATGCTCAGAAAAGCATTCCTAGATCTGACTTCCTCAGATCTCAGGAGCTCAGAGTCTCATGCCAGATGAACCATGTCTGCAGGAAGAGCCTAGAGACTCAGTGGTCCCCATCAATCTGTTCTTACATTCCAATTTTTGAATGCATAACTACATTCCTCATTCCTGACAAGAGGTTGGAGGATTAGCTTTTGGTGGGAGCTTGCTAAAACCAATTTTATACACTCTAAATTTGAGGCACTAAGGTCAAAGATCCAGTTGCCATGTTCTGGTTTTGACTCTGCTTATGGGCCTTTTTGATCCTCCAGCTTCTCAGTTTTTCTGCTGTTGGAGCTGGATCCATTTCCCAAAGATCTGGTGGAATCCCTATCCAAGCATTATGGTACTTCTTATTTCTATTGCTCTCTTCAGTCCTCTTGTGTTAACTCTTCTCTCAGGAGATGAGGTCAGTTCTTGAAACTGAAACCCAAGGGGAGTAGGTTGAAATATTATAGCTTTCCTTCTTCTTTTATACCTATAACCAGAATGCCGCTGACCTGTTATGTATTTTATATTTTGACCCAGTGCTCCCCTCACTAAAAAGGATTTCTCTAGGTAGTTGCCAGACTTTTACTTTCTTGGATAACTAAGGATTCTCTAATTTCCTTGACAGACAAAGATGTAGTTGCATTGACTTTTCCCTTCCCTAGCACTTGGGTATGTGTATATCTCCTTCTCCATAAACACTGAGTCTTTGAGGGTTTTGCTTTCCTTTTTCCTCCTTCATTTCTCAGATATATCTGGGACAAATTGTGCAAATTACCCTGTGCAGCTTTTTGCAGTTTTCTAAAAGAGGGTGAGGATGAGAAAGATCCAGGCAGCAACACTAACAGAGTATATCCTGAAACAAGGGTAAAGGATATTTAGGAATTTTTATACCTTGTTGCATGTTCTTAAGAAATAAAGTAGGGGGGCTACAGCTGGGTAGCTCAGTGGATTGAGAGCCAGGCCTAGAGACGGGAGGTCCTAGGTTCAAAGCCGGCCTCAGACACTTCCCAGCTGTGTGACCCTGGGCAAGTCACTTGACCCTCATTGCCTACCCTTATCACTCTTCTGCCTTGGAGCCAATACACAGTATTGACTCCAAGATGGGAAGGTAAGGGATTCAAAACAAACAAACAAAAAACACCACAAAAAAGAAAGAAATAAAGTGGCGGGGGTGGGGGTGGGTAGCTGGGTAGCTCAGTGGATTGAGAGCCAGGCCTAGAGATGGGAGGTCCTGGGTTCAGATCCGGCCTCAGACACTTCCCAGCTGTGTGACCTTGGGCAAGTCACTTGACCCCCATTGCCTACCCTTACCACTCTTCCATCTAGGAGCCAATACACAGAAGTTAAGGGTTTAAAAAAATAAAGGGCATGGTTTACCATATTTTAATTGAATATTATCCATCTTGAATTACAGAATATTAGAGTTAGAAAGAATCAATCCTGCAAACCATCTAATTTAATCTTCCTTATTTTATAAATGAGGAAACTGGAGGCCAAGAGAGATAAAATGAATTGTTTGAGATCATTCAATTATTCATGGCAAGGAACAGGACTAAGATGCAAATCTTCTAATTCCCTGCCCATTTCTCTAGTTATTATATCATGTCTTGAAAATGAACTCTGTGGTTCAACCACGAGGCACACATAGGTTGGACCACTTGATCCATAGAAATATGTTTCTCTTTTCCTCATATTTAATGGAGGATCTAAAAGCCAGCTATATTAGCATTTTGTTATCATCTTGTACAAAAGGTCATCAAAGGATTAATCAATCAGACATTTATTCAGTTTAGGCACTGACTTAGGTTCTGGATATATAACTACAAAAGCAAGATAGCCTTTGCTCTTAAGAACTTACATTCTACTGGAAGTTTGGAGCTCAGAACTATATTTGGAAGTCAGAAAGATGGTAGTTATTGGGGGGATGATTTTAACAAGGGAAAAATGGAATGGAAGGGCAGAGAGAAAGAGGGGGGAGGGAAGGGATGGAGAAGAGAGAGAAGGAGAACAAGAATAAGAAGAGGAAGAGGAAGAATAAGAATAAGGAGAAGGAGGAGGAACAATAAAGAAAATAGATAATAGGCAGTTATATATGTGGGATCATAAGCTCATAGATTTTGAGCTGGAAGGGACTTTGAACATTCTCCTACCTCTTCAACCAGGGAATTTTCAGAATGTATTGAGAAAATCTGTTTTCTTATCTTAATGCTAGTCCTATGAGCTGTTCCACTTGCTAATCCACTGGGTATCATACTAAATTTGAATCACTCATTCTGGGTCATAGGGGACTGAAAATTGCCTGCCTTACCTATTTATTTGCTGAATGTTGCATTTAATGTGGTTATATAATCCACAATCTCTGTTGTGTACTCATCATTACCCACTGCAGCTGGACCAGGAGAAATTATGTATTGGCAAGAGACCAAACCCTGGTTTAGATTTCTAAGTCTGAACACAAAGGAGGCTTGGAGGTGATTCAGCTGGGTTTTTTCTGGGCACAGCTGTCCTTAGGCCTCTGTTAAGTAATCCTCCACTTAGAGCAAAATAGGATTTGAAGAGTTTTGAAAACCATTCCTGGCTCATTGGAGTGACATTCTAAGTTTAAATGTCTCCTTGACCCATGGTTACATTTACTTCCTCTCCTTGAGGGGAAAGAGAAAATGTGACAGGAGTAGGTAACACACTTGATGGTGGTAGTGAAGTAGGGAGGCAGAAGAAAAGAAGCTAAGTTCACAAAGAGAGATGAGGGAGCTGATATCTGATGGCATAAGTGCTTGAAACCAGGATTCATGAGGAACTGGGCAGCCATGAGTCATGGAGGACAGAAGGCATATTCGCATTCTGAAGGAATGGGAGGTAAAGGCTGGCTCTCTCTCTCTCTCTCTCTCTCTCTCTCTCTCTCTCTCTCTCTCTCTCACTCACTCAATAATAAGTGAAAAGATATACTTGGGGGGCAGCTGGGTGGCTCAGTGGATTGAGAGCCAGGCCTAGAGACGGGAGGTCCTAGGTTAAAATCTGACCTCAGACACTTCCCATTTGGGTGACCTTGGGAAAGTCACTTAACCCTCATTGCCTACCCTTACCACTCTTCTGTCTTGGAGCCAATACTGTGTATTGGCTCCAAGACAGAAGGTAAGGGTTTAATTTTAAAAAATGGTAAAAAGATACACTTGGAATTCTTAGAATGTAGTCTCTCTGTCTTTTTATACTTTATTCTGTGCTTTAGATTGTCTTTTGGTGGGCATGTTTGGGATGATGATAATAGTGATGATAAACTTCTCAAAGCCAAACATCATCCATATTGAAGAGTGTGGAGCAACAGCAAAGTATTGGCAGGCCAGCCTCAGGGATGTATAGTGGGTCCTCTATGTACTCCGAGTACATTTATAGCCATTTCAAAAGCCTAGCAGGAAACATTCTGCCATTTGGATTCTGGTGATACCAGAATTAGTACACTGGCCAATGTGATGCAAATACTCCTTTGAACGTAAAAATGAGATATCCTGCAGCCACAGGCTGCTTTTACTCAGAACTGCCATGATGATCAATTTTATGTGGAGGGCAGTGAGTGAGAGGAGTTCCTTGTTTTCGTAGCATCTCTTGTCATCCTTTGCTTTTGGATTGTGTGTGAGGTAAATATTTAGGGGACTTCCATCCCGAGGCACCCCAGTGGTGGGACACAGGAGTCACAGAGTCACGTGTTGTGCCTGACAATCTGATGTCATGCCATCTGCCCTTCCATGGCTATGTTCGTGCACTTCAGGTCATCAGGCCATCAGATCGTCAGGCACGATGTGATTCTGTGAAGATTAATTTTTATTTATAACAGTTATGAAGTGAAATCTGTGTTTTCCAATAACATCGGCAACATTTTACCCATTTATCATATGTTTTAAGTGCATCTATCAATTCTCTTCTTCCTTTGTGGGGAAGAATTGTTACTCTTTTTAGAGTTTCTTTGAAGTGATGAGCTCTGTTTTTTGATAACACTATATGAGGTTTTCTTTGAACCAAAAAATCACTTCTGAAAAAACTTGAGTACAGATTTCAAGCAAAAAAAAAAAAAAAAAAAAAAGGAATCATACCAAAACATCAGATTAATTCTTTGAGGTACATAGATGATATCATGTGACTCCTAAAAAACACATTAAACAACTTTATTCTGTGAAAACATGCCTTTGCCTCCCTGTCTCTGTCTTCTCTACATCTCCATGTCTGTCTTTGTAGGTCTCTCTGTCTCTCTGTGTGTGGGTGCCTCTCTCTTGATTTCTCTCTCTAGCCCAGAGTACATGAGCCTGATCCCACTGCTGATAGCCACAGAGGCTTTAACTCAAACAATTCTTCCCTCTTTCAACAGCTTGGTGCCTGCCTCTCCGAACAAGGGACTGGCCACATAAGAGCCAGAATTACTGCAGATATCCAACTGGCTTTAGCTTTACTGCAATTCTCAACTCTGATCTCAAGCCATCCATAAGTCTCAGCCTCCCCAGGAGCAGAGACTAGAAGAAGACATATTTTGCTGAAAATATTTTCCAGCAATTCCAAATAAAACTAAAACTATTTTATCTCCAGATAGAGGCCATGAAAAGCCCAAGATCTAAAAATTAAGTTAAAAGACTCTTCATGGGCATAAGGCAGATAGACAGTACAGTGTATAGATCACTGCACCAGGAGTCAAGGAGAACTCAGTTCAAATCCATCCTCAGATACTTACTAGCTGTGTGGCCCTGGGCAAGACTTTAAACCTCATCTGCCTCAATTTCCTCAACTATAAAATGGGAACAAAAACAGCACCTATTTCCCAGGGTTGTTGTGAGGATCAAATGAGATAATATTTGTAAAACATTTAGTTTAGTGTCTGGCACATAACAGATGCTTAATAAATGTTCCTCTACTCCCCCACCCCACCCATGAGGGGCTTCCATATAAATTCAATCTGTAATATATAGACAAAGAATCATTGAAAAAATAACTATAATTCATATTTGTTTATAGATGTGGAAGAGTTTATGATTGTGATTCAGGATCAAATCACTGCTGTTAGAAACTACAAAAAATATTATTCTTGTAGAACCTGGCCTTATTGAGCAACATGGATTATGTAATAAAAATAATAAAGAAAGCAGAGGTTGTTTATGTTGAGACTGTTATGCTGAACTCAAAGCTTATTAAGAACATATATAGAGGAGTTAACACCTATGCAATACCAGTTTTAATGTATACTTCTGGCGTGATAAAATGGGTGACAATGTATCTAGGGGTGAAGGGAGTTGCTATTTGGTGATATAACAGCAACAAAGAAATTGTGAATATGGCTCATCTCAATTTATTTTTCTTTCCTTGTATGGGTAGATGACCTGAATAAATTAAATTCTTTCACATATATTCTATTGTTATAGTACTTGGAACATCCAAATATTCAATTTGACCATCAGGAAAATTCCAGCCAAGTCTCTCCTTACCCCCATTTTACTTGATTAGCCAAAGCTTACCACCGGAAGTTGTTAGCTGACTGACCAGCCTTAACCTATTACTGGGGATGGGTTGATCAGAGTTAGGAGGGGGGCTCAATGGATTGGGAGCCAGATTTGGAGACAGGAAATCCAGGGTTCAAATATGACCTCAGAATCTTCTTATATGTATAACCCTGGACAAGTCATTTAACCCCCCATTTCCTAGACCTTACCACTCTTTTGCTTTGAAACTAACACCCAGTTAGTGATTCTAAGACAGAAGGTAGGGGTTTAAAAAAAATTGAGTGTTTGCCACAGTTCCTAGGAAAACTAGAAAAAGTGGGAGCCAAAAAAGCCTGATGAAATCATTTAGCCAGTAATCACTGGACTTTGTGATACTTGGCTTTCAAATCAAATAGCTCAGAAAGTGACTGGGTCTACAAAGAAGGGTGAGCCCAGGACAGTGATGCAGAATTTGTTCAGTTAAATAGCATCGAAGAGTGCTCATGAGGCTGGTCATGAAAGCATCTACCTTACAATGAATGGTATTCTTTAAACACCACATAAACAGAATATATCATTATATACTGATAGCTTCTCAATACCACACAGAACCATAATAAGGTAAGTAATATTGTTCACATGCTGTTACAGTGCTACAAGAATGGATTAAAGTAGATCAAGAAATATACTGTTTCTATGGCATTGGAAGAATACTACTCATGTAGCATGAAATTCCTTCCTTCTCTCCTTTCCTCTCCTCCTCTTCCTTCATTTGTTCATTCGTTCATTTGTTCATTCGTTTGTTCCTTCCTTCCTTCCTTCCATCTTTTCTTCCTTCCTTCTTTCCTTCCTTCTTTCCTTCCTTCCTTCCTTCCTTCCTTCTTCTTTTTGTTTTTCCTAGATTGTGTCTGGGATCATTTAAAATTTCTCAGATATTTTTTTTTTGCATCAGCAACCAGTGTACCACAGTGATGAGACAGTATTCCTATTTAATCATAAATAGGTAAGCAGTTCAACGAGGTTAATAAATAACAACAATGCAATGGAACTGAATACACATTGATGTAAGAGGCAGCATGAAACAACAACTAGGTTGACCGGGTAACTTCTAGTGGGAAAAACAAAAACTTTAAGTTTTCAATTATAAACTAGGATATAAAAATGGGGGGGGGATTCTTTAGAGGATCTTAGAATAGTTTGTCTGACAGTACTCAAATGTCTATTAAAATTTTAAAAAGAAAGATAATGAATGATCTCAGACAAAACCTCCAATGTCTACAAAAAGGTATATGGGGTCATTTAAAAACTTATTCTTCTGTTTTTACTTCCTAAGACACGCTACTTGGAATTTCAATTTTACATGCTCTCCTTGGCTTAGACCCCCTCCATAGGAATTCCTTCAAATAAAATGAAATTAATTAGAGATCTAAAGAATTAAAAACCACTCAGACCTTATATGATAGTAAAAGCAACACAGTTTAGATTAAAAGAAAATTGCTTGCTAGCAAGTACTAATAATAATATCAATAACATCAAAGGAACAATAAATTCATTGTCCCAGAACACTTGACTTGAATGTATTCAACTCATAGTCCCAGCAAGCCAGGGCCTTTGGTGCTTCATTTCTGCTCCCCAGCCTATTTCATCACATCGCACAGTGAGCTAAGGGGAATAATAGGGACAGGGTGTAAGTGTCATGGATAAACACAAAAAATAGGTTTTTATGTCTGGCCTTCTAGGCTGTTCCCATTACAGAATTCTATGAGAGATCAGATTTTATGTTGGGTCCTCTTATGGGGAAAACATGGAGTTTAACATATTTTAATTGGGTTCAGAGGAAGGGTGAGTAGGAGGCAGGGCAGACAGATAGACTGGGACCTAACAAGTTAGGGAAATACAATTCAGAATTGGTTTTGGCAGTTTGGGGAATGACAGTTGAAACCCAACTGTCACCATAGATCCACCTAGCCAGGGAAAAACACAGTTATATATACACACACTATGGGGACACGAATAGGAAAAGGAAAAATAAAACAGTTTAATTGTATTTTAAGGGACAGGAGAGTGGGAGAGGAATATCTATAACTAGGGGAAAATCCAACTAACAAGAACTGGAGTCTTAAAGGGAAGTTCCTTTGCCAACCTAACTTCAGTCAGGCTGACAGCTTTGGCTAAGGACTAGAGGGAGTGTGTTGGAGATTGGGGTTTCTCACAAATGATCCAGGTGATGACTTCAGGATACCAGGAACCAACTCCTTGCACAGCCAATAATTCAAGAGCTACCAGGTAGGGAAAGATGCCTGCAATGGTCCACAAGAAAAACAGACCCTTTCCACTACTTTGTCTTGAAAGATGTTGTCTTCAAGCTTCTCCAATCTCACAGATCCCAAGTCTATGGAGACACTGCTGGCTGCACTTCTGCTGCAAAACCTCTCAAACCAGCAGTGACAGTTTTTCTCTCTCCTCCCTCTTTGCCTGCATTCCATTCAGAATGTCCATGACTACCAGCCAAGGTTTTTTGCCCTAGCCTGCTTATAAAATCTACTTTTCTACTCTTAAGTCTATTTCCCTATTACAGTCTCCTCATAGCTTGCTATGAAAGATGGAAATAAAATAAGTATTCCTTTTTCCTAATATGGATGGGCAATCCAACATCAAGTCATTAGCAGGGCATAGGATCATTCCTGTAACAAAATGATTTGCTTCATTCAGGAAAATAAGACTTCATTTATTGTTTGTGAGCCTAGATGGAAAGATACAGGCCACTAGAGAAATTTCCTTTTGTCACCACTACTGCCTCCTTTTTTTCTCCCATTTTCTTTTCATTGTTCTTTTTGAAATTCTAACCACTGTGCCAATCCAATCAAAGCGCATGCTGGACTTTTGACATCAACTATTGTGCTTCTTACAACTAGGATAGCTCATTGCAACTCTTAGCTGCTTAAACAATTCAATTTGTTTTCAGATTTAATTTAAATAAAAAATATTTTCTCTCCATTCTATTCTCCAAATTGGAATAAAAAAAGAAAAAGAAAGCTTTTTTGGCAGTATGCATAGTCAAGCTTAACAAATTTTTGTTTTGGCCTGTCCAAAAAAGGTCCATTTCATTCTTATCCTCGCTGTCAAGAATCATAAATGATCATTGCACTGATCAGAGATCTTTCAACCTTTTTTTCTTTAAGATGGTGTTGTTATTGTATAAATAGCATAAACTAAACAATTCTGAAAGACTTAAGAACTCTGATCAACAAAATGATCAACTATGATTCCAGAGAACTCATGATGAACAATGCTTGACTGAGAAACAATGGATTAATATGCCAAAGCGTGAACTTATTTTGCTTAACTATGCTTATGTGATACAATTGTTTTGTACTTTTTTCTCTTTTCCCTTTCTTCTTTCTTTCTTTCTTCCTTTCTTTCTTCCTTTCTTCCTTTCTTCCTTTCTTTCTTTCTTTCTTTCTTTCTTTCTTTCTTTCTTTCTTTCTTTCTT
>NC_058132.1:356075764-356142060 GCF_016433145.1 Gracilinanus agilis
CTTCCTTCCTTCCTTCCTTCCTTCCTTCCTTCCTTCCTTCCTTCCTTCCTTCCTTTCTTTCTTTCTTTCTTTCTTTCTATTTCTCACTGTCTTTTTTTTTTTAATAAAGAAAGGGAATGGAGAAAACTGGGAGAGAGAAAAATAAATGCTCAGTAGCGAAAAAAAAAAATCATTCTGAAACACCCAAAGAATTCTTTTCTTGTTTCTGCTTACTTCATTCTCTTTTAGTTCATACAGTTTAATAGTGGTTCATATAGCTTATGCGTTGATGGAAGAATAACTCAGCTTTCATGGTTACTGGCTAAGCAATGTCTTTTCTATTCAGACTCCTGTGCTTCCATGTTGAGACTGCTCTCTTTACAGTGAACCAACCCCAGGCTTAGAGGCATTCTGTCTATAGAATGTCCCTCAACTAAACTCTCTCTTATCTTGGCACTTAACCTTCTGATTAACAGCTCTGATCTGCCCTGACTCTGAAAGCTCTTCTGGCTTTTAGCCTTTGATGATTACATTCTAACATCTCTTTCATCTTCTCATGCTCTAAAACCTTTGGTAGTCTTTTTGAACCTACAGTTCCTATAAAACTTTTAAGTTTCTTCCCAACTCTGTTCCCATAACAGTACCAATCATCAGTAAAGATTTCTTTGCTCTTTCTTTCCCACCCTTTTTTCTTTCTCCAGTCATTTCTCCAGAAGTTTATTGTCAGATTTGTTATCTCTTTTCAGATAAACTAAGAAAAACATTGGAATGTCTAAACTTTGATATTCTGAAGTCAGATGGTCTAGTGGCAATTAATCCACTTATGCTTTAGGAAAGCAGTTGTTACTGTACTTAAAATAATGAAACTGCATTTAAAAAAATGTTATTACTAAGGGTTCTTAACCTTTTTTGTGTCATGGAATATTTCAGCAGCCTGGAGAAGTCTATACACATCTTCTCAGAATAATGTTTTTATTTTTTTTATTTTTGAACTTGGAAACATTTAATTAATTAATTAATTTAGAATATTTTTACATGGTTACAAGATTCATGTTCTTTACCTCTCCTCCCCTCCCCGCAACCCTTTCCATAGCTAATGTGCAATTCCACTGGGTTTTACATGTGTCGTTGATCAAGACCTATTTCCATATTATTGATATTTGCACTAAGATGATTGTTTAGAGTCTACATCCCCAATCATATCCCCATTGACCCAGGTGTTCAAGCAGTTGTTTTTCTTCTGTGTTTTTACTCCCAGAGTTCTTCTGCTAAAAGTGGATAGTGTTCATTTCCCCCAAGTCCTTCAGAACTGTCCTGGATCATTGCATTATTGCTAGTAGAGAAGTCCATTACATTTGATTGGACCACAGTGTATCAGCCTCTGTGTGTAAGGTTCTCCTGGTCCTGCTCCTTTTACTCTGCATCAATTCCTGGAGGTCATTCCAGTTCACATGGAATTCCTCCAGTTTATTATTACTTTGAGCACAATAGTATTCCATCACTAACAAATACCACAATTTGTCCAGCCATTCCCCAATTGAAGGGCATCCCCTCATTTTCCAAATTTTTGCCACCACAAAGAGCACGGCTATAAATATTTTTGTACAAGTCTTTTCCTCTATTATCAATTTGGGGTACAAACCCAGAAGTGGTGTGACTTGATCAAAGGGCAGGCAGTCATTTAAAGCTCTTTGGGCATAGTTTCAAATTGACATTCAGAATGGTTGGATCAATTCACAACTCCACCAACAATGCATTAGTGTCCCAATTTTGCCACATACCCTCCAACATTTATTACTCTCCCCTGCTATCATTTTAGCCAAACTGCTAGGTGTGAGGTGGTACCTCAGGGTTAGAATAATGTTTTAAAATATTTAACATAAAATAACTAGAATTCCAAAGGAAATCAATTATATTAAGGACAGTTATATACATACATACACACTTACATGTGTAAAACTATATGTATGCATATGTATTTTAAAAGTCCACACTCAAGCTGATCCAACCATTCTAGAGAGTAATTCAGAATTATAGTCAAAAGGCTATAAAACGGCTTATTTTTTGACCTAACAATATCACAACCAATCCTGAAACCAAAAAAGATGAAAGGAAAAGGAAAAGGCTCTATATTGCAAAAATATTCATAGCAGCTCTTTTTGTGGTGGCAAAGAATTGAAAATGGATGGATGCCCATCAATCAGGGAATGGCTAAACAAGTTGTGGTATATGATTGTGATAGGATACTGTAGGGCTATAAGAAATGACAAGCAGGATGCTTTCAGAAAAACCTGGAAAGACTTATACAAATTAAGAGAAGATGAAATGAGCAGAACCAGGAGAACAGTGTATATAATCACAGCAATGTTTTAATGATGATCAACTGTGAAAGACTTAGCTATTCTCAGCAATACAACTGTCCAAGACAATTCTGAAGGGCTTATTTTTATTTATTTTTTTTTTTACCTTTGTTTATTTATTACCTTCCAACTTGGAGTCAATACTGTGTATTGGCTCCTAGGCAGAAGAGTGGTAAGGACTAGGCAAAGGGGGGTTAAATGACTAGCCCAGGGACACACAGCTGGGAAGTGTCTGAGGCCAGATTTGAACCTAGGACCTCCTGTCTCTACTTCTGGCTCTCAATCCACTGAGCTACCCAGCTGCCCCCATGAAGGACTTATGATAAAAATGCTATCCATCTCCAAAAAGAGACTTATGGAGGCTGAGTGCAGATTATGCTTTAAAAAATAGCAGAAAGAAATGGATAAACATGATGGAGTGGCATCAAATGTGTATTGTTCTGGATAAATAAATTTGAATTTCTATTTGAAAATTATTATTTTGAGTGAATTATTTTAGTATTTGCTCACTTTTTTGCAGCATACATTATTACTACAGAAGCAGGGGACTTCACTAGACTGAGAGCCATTTTGTTCTTTTCATGGATTGTCATGGCCAAATAATTGATCACCATGTAAAAATCCTCTCCATACTTTAGCCAGTCTGGTTTTTGGAAAACAGACTTAGTCTGTTGCTAGAACCTCACTTGAAACCATTTTATCCTGGCAGAAACTGTGCTCTTTTAACATAGACTTTGAGAACATTGGGTTACTTCCATGCCATGATGAGGCATCATAAAAGAACTTTGCAGGGATTTAAAAGGAGTTCGGAAAGAAAGAAGTTTGGCTTTTTTTTTTAAAAGTCAATTCTGGCATTGGACCCACTCTTATTCCATCAATAAGTAGACATAGGTGAGAAATGGACAAAATGGCCTAGTAGGAACAGGAAGTGAATGGAAAAGTACCTTTCATCCAGAAACTCATTTTGCAATGGATCCTGAACCAATGACCCATTCTATGAGAGGTCCTTGCACCAGGGAGCCACTGAAGATAAACTAGCATTTGCAGATCATGGTTGGTAGGATGTCTGGAGTAGAAATTGCTTTGTACTTATCCTAAGCTGACACTCTATACGTGTCCTGAATCATAGAGCTTCTTGACTGCAAAATGAAGTATTTTCCCACAAAAAGTACAAGGGAAAATCTCTGGGTCAATAGGCATTATCTTTCATGCCACAATAACAAATTATATGTTAAGGGATAGAGTTCTTTTCCTCAAAAAGACTTGATCTCATATTTTCCTGGATATGCTTTTTATTTTTTTTCCAATTTGTTTGTATTTTAAAGATCATTTGGCACCCTACCATTTCCCCTTCTTTCTAGATGTTCTTTCCATCTCTTTTGATAATTTTTTATGGCATAAGAAATACCATGTTTCAGATCTTTAACCATAATGTTTATATTCTAAAATAAGAAAAAAATGTTAAAAGCAACTAAACTTGATGGGTCCTTTGTGATTCTGGAAACATGAAAATGTTTTTTTTCCTTTATTTTTCCCTCCATTTTCCATTTAACATATGGCAATTGTTAGAGAATTAACTGAAGACCAAAAGGAAAGGAAACAGGAGTACCCAGAAAATACTGATTCTCTTCCTCCCTTCATACTTCTTATTTTCCAAAGTTCTAGACATAGTTGAAGGAGTGATACTAGATAGTTCCTGTATAATTATCTGCTGCCTTCTTCCCCCATTCAGAACCACATTTTTGTTAAAGAGTCCTTCTGTCTGTCTTTGCCTCAGTTTGCTCATATGTAAAATCAGGGGATTGATTCAAAATATTTCTAGATTTAGATCTCTTCTGGTTCTAATATGTCAGAGACCAAGGATCGAAACCTAAAAACCATAGAGACCATAGAAACAAAACTTAGTGAAGGGTTTCCCAAGAAACGAAACTTATGTTAGGAATAGAAACTTATCCAGCTTCATCCGGGATAGGCGTGGCGAGACCAATGGCCTGAAACCATTGGAAAATTCCTTACCCCAGCCCTAGAAGCATATAAACCCACTCCCTGCACACAATAAACGAGCCTTGTCACAATTAAGACTGATTTGTCTTTATTGCGCCTCGGTTTCCCTTCTCTCCCCCTATGGTTCTTCCAGGTGGCTGACTCACGGGTCTCTCGCGGTTGTATCCGGCTGGATCCGGATACTAATAGTCAAGGATGCTATGATCAGTTTAAAATGAAGATAGGGAAGAAGAAAATGAGAAATAATTTTTCCAATTGCTGGGCCTTGTAACCATGGACACAAACCTACTTTTAGGGAGGAAGAATGATTCCAAGAATATGTTTTTAAGAATTCAGTACCCACTGACACTTGCAACTTCATTATGTTTCCTGAATATAGAAACTGCAATTGGCCTGATGATATTCCCCCAAAAGAGAACAATCATAGAACACAGTCCTAGAGATGGAAAAGGATCTAAAGAAGGAAGGCTGAATAACTTGCCTAAAGTCATACAAAGAATGAACATCAGAGGCAGGATTTGATCCTAGGTCTTCTGACTCTAGAGCCATTGCTCTTTCTACTGTACCATGCAGTCATTGGGAGGGCACATAAATGTTACATGTGAGGAACTTTCTTGGGGCCCCTGACTATTAGTCTATGCAACCAAGCAATGAACCTAAACTTTAGCTGGCTCTTCCCTTCCTGGGTCTTCACACTCTAGCATTGCAGACTATTGACTATTATGGAATTTTTTCCTAAGAAATATGCCAGCAATATTATTTCTATCTAATTCCTGAAAATACACTATTGTAGCCCTGTCAGAAGTACTGAAGCAATCATCTGACCTTATTGCAGTAGATTTCAGTAAGTAGAGTCTCACTTGATCTCTCAATGTATAAGCTCCATTAACACTCCCTTCTCCCTTCATTTATGCCCCAGTGCTCTTCTGTCTTACTGGTATGCCCATCACTGGCTGCCTTTTGATTTAGCTTATTCTTGTGTACTTTGGTTCTTGGACACATGGAGCACACTGAGAATGACTAGTGCCACCGTAGTCATTCAGAATCATAGGGTCATATGTCTACAGGTAGAAGGGACCTGAGAATCTTCTTAGTATAAACCCTTCATTTTATTGATGAAAATCTGGAATCTAAGATAGGGTAAGTGACTTGTTTCAACAAAGGTGAAACCTAAACTCAGGATCAGTGACTCCAAATTCAATACCCTTTCTATTGTACCCCAGGACTTCCTGCATCACAATGCCTAAGTAGTTATTGCCCAAACCGGGATTTTAGAAAATAAACAAACTCTTTATCTTCTGTCTTAGAATAAATACTAATTATTGTTTCCAGGGCAGAAGAGTGGTAAGAGCTAGGCAGTTGGAGTTAAGTGACTTGCCTAGGGTTCCAGAGCTAGGAACCAAGCTAGGATTTTGAAAAAAAAAAAAAGTTCACCCCATCTTTGCTTCTAATTCATCAAGTGACCTCTATAATTCTCATTTGCCCTGTTTACAAGTCAATAATTCACACTACCTTATCCTAGCCTCTCTTAATTGCAGTGCTTTCTCTCTTAATTATTTCCTATCTATCCTGTATACATTCCGCTTCATATATATTTGTTTGCATATCGTCTCCTCCATCAGATTATAAAGTCATTGAGGTCAGGGACTGTCTGGCTTCCTTTTGTATTCTCAGTGTTTAGAACAGTGCCTGGCACATAGTAGGTGATTAGTGTAAGGATGGGATTTGTGCAAGGGGGGGTGGGACAAAAGGAGCCAGAGAAGGAGTGACTGACAGTTGGTGACAGTTGGTGATAGTTGAAACCAGAGAGGATTCTGGGCAATTCTCAGGAGGAGGGAGAAGAAGGGAAGGAGAGGTCTTCTGGCAAGGACTGGAAGGAGAAAGGAGGAAGACATCTCAGCTCAGATCCAGTCCTGATGGTTTCCTGAGGATCTTTCTTTGGACATTGAAACCCTGATTCCCTGGTCAAAGATTCCATCACATCTCACCCAGCAAGACTTCAATCATCAAGTTAGCTAAGTGTTTGGACTCCATTTTGGGAGCCATCTCTTAGTCTCCTTTTCCCATTACACAACCTTGCTGAGAGACCCCCTTTCAGTCAAAACTTACAATTATAGAAAGGATAGAAATAGAAACAGAAGGAGAAGGTGGGAAGAAGAAGCTTGGGAGTGGGAACCCCAAAGGTTCCCTCCTGAGTGATGGACTCCATAGGAATAGAGAAGAGGGTACCCCAAATCCCTCTGCCCTTCACTCATTTCCCCAATCCCTGAATTGTGATTAATAAAAGCCATTCATTAGTCAGATGGCGTTCCAGAGTGCCTGAGAGCCAACGAGAGAGAGAGGGGAGGGGAACCACAGCTTGGACTAGCTGCCTCCATCTTGGAGCCAGATCACCCGCTGTGAAGTTGACTGATCTCAGGGAAGGCTTGTGTCAACCCCTCCCTCATTCAGAATTGAATTGGGGTACCACATACCTCATTTTATAGGGAAGCCTTGCCCCCCAACTCCTGTGGGGCAGCACGACCATCCAGGTCACCCAGTTTCGGGGTGACACCCCTCGAAGTCTACAAGTGCATATTCAGCTCTGAGGGGAGAGCTGGAAGAGAGTCATCATCATAGACTCTCTCTCCCCTCCTGTCTATAATAACATTGGTTTCAAGGCTTTCTTAATTATTACATTAAGTAAGTTTTATTAATTGACTAATTTTTTTGGTGTGATGATGACTATCTAGACTTTGGAGTCTCTAGAAAGAAATGGATGATTAAACCAACTCATGTGTTTTTAGTAATGTTACAGACATGGTCAAAACATTGGTATTCTCTGTTAGCAGCATGATAATGATATGATGGAAAAACCTTGGGTTTGGGAAGGGTGCTTAGTTAAAGGGAAAAGCACTGCTTTAGAAGTTCTAATATTGACTTAGCAGCATGACCCTGAGCAAATCACAGCATCTCTCTGTGCCTGTTTCCTCAAATATAAAATGAGAAGGGGGGTAGAATCTGTGCAGGTATGACTTTGGATGCCTTTCCAAATGATCAGCAAAGGAACAAAGAGGCACGATGAATGGTAATGTGGTTTAGAGTAGAGCTTATTAAACCTTGGATCCATTTTCTTATTTTTTAAGAAAATATTTTGAGAACTGTATTTGAACATTATTAGTTTCTTTTGTGACCATATGTATTTAACTTGATGCAACTAAAAGCTTCATTCTGAGAAAGGGTCCATAGACTTTATCAAACTGCTGAAGGGACAAAGTACTCCTGCTTTAGGGAAATCATTCTTTCCTTCAAGACACTGATGGACCAGGAAAGGGAATTTTATATAGTACCTATCACACATATGTGTTGTGAGGAGTAAATGATAAAATGCACTTTGTGAAACTTCCTGTGTTCTATGAATGTGTGTGTGTGTATGTAGTGGGGGAGGTCATCAGTCTGTGATTTCATCTTATGGGGAATTCTTACAGTCTTGTGAGAATCAAATGAGAAAATAGTGGTTAAAAAAAGCACTGGGTGGGGCAGCTGGGTAGCTCAGTGGAGTGAGAGTCAGGCCTAGAGACGGGAGGTCCTAGGTTCAAACCCGGCCTCAGCCACTTCCCAGCTGTGTGACCCTGGGCAAGTCACTTGACCCCCATTGCCCACCCTTACCAATCTTCCATCTATAAGACAATACACCGAAGTACAAGGGTTTAAAAAAAAAAAAAAAGCACTGGGCTTAATGCCTGGCATGTAATAGACATTACATATAAATGTCTATTTTATTCCCTTTCCTTTCTTTCTTCTTCCTTTTCTTTCTTTCACTGGGTGTCCCTACCTATTTCACACAGGCTGGAAGTGTGGTGACCATTCCTGGACCCAGTTACAATACTGACCAGCACAGAAGCTTTAACTTTTTCTATTTTTCCAAGCTTGGACCTACTCCTCTTTCCTCAGGCAGCCTGGCTGTCCTCCCTTAGCTCCAGGAAGTTTACCATATTGGTGCCACACTGTTTGCACACCTAACTAGTTTTAGCCATCCTGGAACTCAGACCTCCCGAACTCAAGAGATTCACTAACTTCAGCCTCCCCCAGCAGCTGGGATTATAGTTATGTACCACTAGACCACGTGGCACTTCAAGCATTTGGAGGAGTATCATTTGGAAGAGGAATTCAATTTCTTCCTCTGCTTGACTTTAGAAGGCAGAACCAGAAACAATGGGTAGAGGTGTAAAGAAATTTATAGATTCAGTTCATTTCTCTGCTTGAATTTTTTTTTATTATTTTTTTTGTTTTGTTTTTATATTTTTAAATCCTTAACTTCTGTGTATTAGTTCCTTGGTGGAAGAGTGGTAAGGGTAGGCAATGGGGGTCAAGTGACTTGCCCAAGGTCACACAGCTGGGAAGTGTCTGAGGCCAGATTTGAACCTAGGACCTCCCGTCCCTAGGCCTGGCTCTCAATCCACTGAGCTACCCAGCTGCCCCACTCTCTGCTTGACTTTTGAAGGTAGAACTGGAAATTGGTAGAATTGTAAAGAGGAAGATCTTTTCCTTCTTCTGACCTTCTTCTTCCTCTCCCTCATACTATGGAGGGCTTAATTACATGAAATATGGAATATTAACTTCTCATATCCTCACAGAGAAAAGGATTGACTGTGCAGAGGTCCAGCAGGCAGCTGGAAAGCTCAAGGCCAAAAGCAATGTTCTAAGAACATCTTTTTTCCTAAGGGACATGTCTGAATGAGACACAAAGGAGGAAAAAAACCTCAATGGTGCATCAGGTCCCAAAGAAGGCTTCCCAGCTTTCTCTTCCCAGTGGACCTTAATACCCTGAGATACTCCAGAGCATTCTAAATACTCCTTTTTGTTGTTGTTATTGTTTAATTTAGCATTTAAATCCTGCTCCATAAGAGAGACAGGAAGGTAGACATAACTTTCTGTTTTGATTATTGTACTGTTGATTATCAGAAAATAACATAGCTTTAAAGGGTGAGAACTCTCTTCAAGGTTCCCAAGTCGAATCTTCTTATTTTGCAGATGAAGAAATTGGAGAGTAAAAGAGTAAAGTGACTCATGTACACCTCTACACCATCTATCACCCTGGGCAGCTAGGTGGCACAGTGTTTAGAGGACTGGGCTGGAGTCGAGGAAGACCTGAGTTCAATACCAGCTGTGTGACCATAGGCAAGACACTTATCCTGATTGCAAATCATATTTAGGACAGGTCAGAGGTTGTTCACCTTAGCTTGAATACATCCAAGGATGGAAGCCATAACCTCCTTTTTTTAAACCCATAAGCTTTGTCTTGGAATCATTACTCTGCATTGGCTCAAAGACAGAAGGGAGCGATAAGAGCTGGGCAATAGGGGTTAAGTGACTTGCCCAGCTGGGAAGTATCTGAGGCCAGATTTGAATTCATGATCTCCTGTCTTTAGGCCCGGCTCTCAATACTCTGAGCCACCTAGCCCCTGAACTTATAACCTCTTGAAGAAGCCTGATTCCACATTCAAGCAGCTGTGATTGTTAGGAAGTCTTTCTTAACACCAAGCCTAAATTTGCTTCTTTACAGCTTATACTAATTGTTCTTGGTTATGCCACCTGGGGCCAGATAGTCTGAGTTTGCTCTCTGCTCCACATATTTGCCTTTAAAATTTTTGAAGATAGTTATTATGCCCTTTCCCCAAGTCTTGTCTTCTCCTGATTAAATGTTCCCAGTTTCTTTGGCAGATCCCTGTACATTAAGGCCCTTGACCATCCTGAAGGAACTTTTCTAGATACTCTGCAACTTATCAATGTCTTTCTTGAACCATGTTCTCTTGAACTGAACATGGTATTCCAGATGAGGTCTGAGCAAGAAAGAGTATGGAAAAACCATCACCTTCATAGTCCTGAAAGCTATGCCCTTATTTAAAACATCCTAAGATCACATTAAGTTTTGTTGTTGTTTGGCGGGCTGCCACACCATATTGATCAGTATGAGCTTTTGATCTACTAAAACCCCAAGTTCTTTTTTTTTAAATCCCGACTTTCCATCTTAAAATAAATACTGTGAATTGATTCCAAGACAGAAGAGTGGTAAGGACTAAGCAATCAGGGTTAAATGACTTGCCCAGGGTCCCACAGCTAGGAAGCATCTGAGTCACATTTGAATCCAGGATCTCCCATCTCTATGCCTCCCTCACAATCCACTGAGCTACCCAGCTGCCTCTACCCTAACTCCTTTTAAAGAACATCTGTGGTCTAACCATGCTTCTCCCATTTATAATTGTGAAGTTAATTTTTTTATATTCAAGTGCAAGACTTTACATTTGTCCATATTGAATTTCTTCTTCTCATTTGAATAAGTCATTGCTGTACTCTGTCAAGATCCTTTTGGATCCTGCCTCTGTCATCATTTCTATTAGCTATCTCTCCCAGCTTTTGAAGGACGCCATAATCACTAACTTGGGCCAAGAAGTTATTAGCTCCTCATCCTTTGGCAGAGAGAGATATAGCAGATATCTGGATAGTTGAAGACTCTATGCTCTATTATATAATGTCTCTGTCTCAGACTTGTGATATTTCCCAATCTCATTTATTTCCTCTTTCTGACCAGGTGGTCTATAGTATAATTTAGTGACAAGAATCACTTTTCTTTGTCCTTCCATTGACTTTTACCAAGGCACTCTTCAAAGTACTCTCCATTATGTTTCTTTTGTTATGGTTCCTTAATTTTCTCACATTATTATATATTTTTATTTTTTTTTAATGATTGGATCTCTCTATTTCCCTCAGACTAGACATACCAAGGGTCATTCAGAGGACTGATCCCACGCTTATCACTATGGGAGATTTAACCTGCTCCATTTCTTACCGGAGCCTGTTTGCCTCTCTGCTCTCTCCAAGCAACCTGGCAGCCTTTTAACTCCAAAGCCTCACCATTTTGCCAAATATAGTATGAACATCTAATTCATTTAGCCTATTGAGGTTCACAATTCTTGAGATCAAAAGTTCCATCAGTTTTAACTATCATTTCCAACCATTCCCCCCCTCCCTCTCCTATTTCTTTTGATTGGTATGCCTATCCAGAGATTTAGTGGAGTCAGGTTTTACCCCACCACGTTTTAGTGATACTTATGAATTTAAATTTGGCCTTTTGCATTGGTATCTCTAGTTTCATTTTTTTGCTGCTTATATTTTGGGCATTTAATTATTAGCATATAAAGCCATGGGTTTTACTACTAGCTCCTTTCTTGGCTTTTGTGACCTGTGAATTTCTCGGTGTTTCAATTATTTTTCCTTGTAGGTAATTTCTATAGCAACTAACTTTAAGGAAATACTTAGGCAGTCTTGTCTTTTTTCTCATCTTTGTTAGTTTAAAGCACTTTTGATTAGACTTGTAATACAACTAGTAAACACATTCTTGCCAGATTTTTAAAAAAGGATTTGGTAAACCTATATTGTAAGTCAGAGTCCAGAATTAAAAAATAACAAAAACAACTTATCCTTTAACACCATGTTCTGAGCCAATTATTCACTTCCCAAGCAAATTTTTCTCTTCTTCACTCTTTGCTTCAATGGGGACTAGTAAGGAAACCACAACCTGTGCCCCTGTGATCTTAGTTTCTTGCCCAGGGTGCAATAATCTTTGGCAATACTTTTTAGGTTTCTTCTGGAAATTTAATTTGTACTCATATGAATCATTGGATTGGGTAGTTGTCATCCATTCTGATAAATCTTGGGAGGTTCTCTTTTATATCTTGGATATAAACCTGTGGAAGACAACGAATGTCTCTATTGTTGTTATCGGGTCAAGAAGTAGTGCAGTCATGATAACAACAAATAGCTCAGTTGTTATTAGGTCAACAAATAGCATCAGTACCCCTAAGCAATTAGTCACCAATGCATCTACTCTTCTCTTTTTTCTTTGCTCTTTACTGCATGATCTCTCATGTGATAGTTTCTGTACTATTCTTAGGAGGACAAAAAGTTTCTTTTTCCTTCTAACATACAACCCTCTCTTCTTCACTCTCACCGTCTTTTCCTCTCTTTTGGGGTTCTAATTGTGTAAGAGTCATTTTCCTCTTTATAATATTCTTTCATTCTCTACTATTCTGACAAGGGTGAGTACTCTCCTTTTCCACATCCCTCCCACTCCCTGCCTGCCATGACGCTTTGTTTCTGTTTCCTATAGAAACTCTTTTTTCTTTCTTTTTTTTTTTTTGTTTTGGTCCTTTAATTTTTGTCAGTCACCTGCCAAAGTGTTATCTTTCTGAAGGGATGGCTACAAATTTTTGACAAGGCAATAAGATTCAAGACTGAATGTTTTGATCTACTTGAAAAATAATGAGTGACTCGGTATGAAACCATTTAGTTCCATCTTTTCAGAAAATCTGGGACATAGCCAGAATAAAGCAGAAAAAGAAACCTCCAAATCTGACTCTACCCTGATTTCATGGGGATATGAAGTCACCACTGGTTGATATACCTTATGTGACTTTATTCTGAGCAAAAAGGGATGGAACATTGAATTTAAAGTCATAAGTACCTGGAATTGAATCTCAGATCTGTCATTTAATACACATTTGACTTGGGGTAAGATACTCAGTTTTTCCTAGATCTCAATTTCCTAGATCTCAATCAAATCTCAATCACCTGAATGGGGGGATTGATTTAATAACTCTGTCAGAAAGAGTAATTTTTTTAAACCCTTACCTTCTGTTTTGGAGTCAATACTGTGTATTGGCTCCAAGGCATAAAAGTGGTAAGGGCTAGGCAGTGGGGGTTAAGTGACTTGCCCAGGATCACACAGCTAAGAAATGTCTGAGGTCAGATTTTAACCTAGGACCTCCTATCTCTAGTCCTGGCTCTCAATCCACTGAGCCACCCAGCTGCCCCCCAGAAGGAGTAATTCTTAAACAAAGAAGGGATAGACATGATAACAAAAGATAAAACAGACCATTTCTCTTGAGTAAAATTGAAATGAAATTGCATAAGCAAAGTCAAAGCAGATAGAACTAGAAGGAAAACAATTAATTGACAAAAACCTTTGAATCCAATTTTTCTGATAAAGGACTAGAGTCCAAAATATGTAAATAATTGATGGAAATATATAAGAACAAGAGCCAGACTGGGGCCTGGGCTTGGTGTGGGGGAGGCAAGTGCCAGCAAAAGAGCTTACAGAAATGGTGAAGATGGCTGGGTGTCTTCTGCAGCTATCAAAAGAAAAGTGATATTAATTAAATGGGTAGCTAATACACATGCTCTAGGATGTTTTTCACTCTGCTTACAGCTTGTGTTGCCCTAAATGGTATATGCAAAATGATAAAGATTCAGCCTTATCTCTCAGGCCACAAGTAGGTAAAGCCAAAGCAAGAGCTTGTGCTGAGTTTCTCCAGCCAGTTAAGGACTGTCCTGAGACATCAAACTGCCCTGGTCCAAAGGCTGGAGACCAGCACCCTCAGGGTGTGAAAGCAACAGACCGAAGCAGAGCAGGATGTAGAGTTCAAGAAACTGCCAGAATATCATGAAGGAAATCAGTTGGGGGACAAGTAATGGCATATGGAAAGACTCAGGTCCAGGTTGGTGTCTGAACATCACTCAAAGAAGAGGGTGAGTTCATGAATTCAGAAGGCATATTTCCATAGACTCCAAGCTAGAAGACCCATCCTGAGACAGGCAGTGGATTCAGAGAGAAAGCAACCCCTCTCTTAGCCATTGCTTTCTAGACCAGGAAGGAACACTTTGGAGTCATTCCATGTCGAAAATAGAAGGAAGCAATATTCATCAACTAGGAACAAACTTGGAAGCTGATGCCTTGTTACAGAGTTCACTGGCCAGGGGAAACCATAGGCGTGGGAGCAAGTTGCCTGTGAAGGGTTTAACCGGTCAAATTGCAGAACAGAAGGATAGGGAAGTCATTGGGTCTATGGGATGGAGGGAAAATGTAAGCCTTGATAAACATCTTCTAGAACCTCTTGTAATGGTAACAATGATGTCTAGACAGCCAGCAGCTGTAGGTGAAGAATCCTGTGTTTCCAAGGTGCCCAGAATCTAAATTTTAGTGCTGGCTCTATTAAAATAATATATCCAGAGCTCCATAGCCAGCTGAGAGCTGGCAGATATTATGGATGTTTGGTCTCAAAAGTTTAAACTTAGCTGAGGGTCCTCCTGGTGCCATTCTGATCACATGGCAGGTGGGGGGTATGCCCACATCATTCTCTGCAGGAAGCCACTGTCCACTAGTGCCTGAGTAAACTGACATAGTGGTGTAAAGGAAATGCATTAAAATCTATTTCCTGATAGCAACAATAACAAAAAAAAGAACAAGAGACATTCCCTGATAAATACTGGTCAAAGGATATAAACAGACAATTTACAAATGAAGAAATACAAACTATAAATAATCATATTAAAATGCTCCAAATTACTAATAATGAGAGAAATGAGAAATAAAAACAAAAAACAAAAAACTCCTTATAGCCATTAAAATGGCAAAGACAATAGAAGATGAGAAAAACAATTGTTAGAGCAGCAATGGGAAGACAGGCATACTATTCCCCATTTGTAATGTGAATTGGTCACAAAATTCTGGAAACTAAGAGCTATATCACTAAAGTCATTAAGTTGTATACACACTTTCACCCAGTGATATTTCTGGGCATATAACTGAATAAGATCAAGTATAGAAGGAAAGAACCCATTTGTACAAAGATATACCAATACTCCTTGCAGTAGCAAAAATCTATAAACAAAGTGAGGGCCCATCAGTTAGGAAATTGTTGAACAAATTTTGGTATATGAATGCAATAGAATTCATAATTTGGCTGGACTATAAAATGAGTGGTGGTAAATGTTATGATCAATAATATAATGTAGAATGAATAGAAGAGAATAGTGCAATCAGTAGCTACAATACTCATGGCCTTGCTATCTTAAAAAAAACTTTTGCATGCTTATTCTTTGGTTATTTTTTGTGTCTGGATTATAAAGCTTGTCATTTTGGCTGAATCTTCTCACTCTGGGTGCCAGCAAACCATTCTTATGATAGTATTTCTTTGCTGTCACTCACATAAAATTCTCTGTTCATAATTTATTATATTTAGAATATTTGTTCAACTCTGGGAACTTATTTAAGAAACCAACAAGAAGAGAGGATGATAAGAAAAGAAAGAATATTATGATGAAGGAATTCAAAATCATGCTATGGAAAGAACAGTCAAAATCTGGGGATGTTTAGCATGGAGAAGAAAAGACTTAGGTGGGGCATGATAGCTTTTTTACACATATTTGAATGGATGTCTTGAGTATACAAAGATAAAATAAGACCCAATCCTTCCTTGACCTTGAGGAACCTGTGGTTTCATAGACTTATTCTACTTAACTTTAGGACTATTAGTAATAGTTACATAGGGGCAGATTTTAACTAAACACATGGAAAACTTTTTTTTAATGATTAGAGTTGTTAAAAATGGAATGAGTTGTCTCATGATGAAATAAATTTCCTGTCAATGGAATTTATGCAGAGACTGTGTGATCACTCATCAGGAATTTTGGAGAATGGAATTAATTTATTAGAGAAGAATAGGATTAGATGATCAAAAAGATCACTTTAAATTCTAGAACTCTCTGGTTTATTAAATGTCTGCCTGGAATTTAAATAATCTATTCATTTCACGAATTCTCTTCAAATAGCTAATCAATAGACTTGTTGTGGAGTGAACATTATTGTAAATCATACTGATTCAATCAAAAAGTGAAATTGCCTCTGACTCGAGAAGACATGTTCCCTATCCTTTAGCTATATTTCATAGGTAAGGAAGAAGAAGGTCACACAGAACTACTTTGAAAGAAAAAGGCATGAAGTACATTTAAGAGTCGGTGATAAGAGAAAACTGACTTCTATCTTGAGACATGATTAACCTGAATAAATACCCAACTGTTTTGAGAGAACCGGGAGGAAATGAGGTTTATATGGTTGGGAAGTGAACTGCTGCTGGACTGTGGATGGAGTTTACAAAATTATTAACATTCCACAAACCCACAAGTCTGGAGACAGTCTTCTCAGAAGAGAAGTTTAACATAAGGTCACCTAAAGTCAGATGAAAATATTTACTCTGCTATTTAGAGTTGTTTTCATTTCTTTAAACAAACTTTCCTTCAGTTCCATGGCCACAGTTATTCTTCTAATTTTGGTTTCCAATTCTCAGTGATATTCTTAGCTGGTGGTAAGGAAAGTGGGGAATGGTGCTAGATGGAAGATGCGCCAAAGTCCTTAAGGACTTATTGAAGATCAATTGTGGTGATATTATAATCAAACAGAGGATAGAATAATTGTTAAATTTGTGACTGAATTCTATTGATTTTTTTGTGAAAGAATAATTTGTTTCCTTTATGAAAGTTTGGCTGATTCATTATGGTCTAGAAAATTGTGACAGTAAGATCTTAATGCTTCTGAGACAAAAAAAAACAATCTGAGCATGGGTTGTATATCTATAACTTGAGGATGAGTTAGAAGGAGTTCAATATTAGGTTGGCCATGGAGTGATGATTTTTTTTTGGTTAATTGTAACTAATGAAAAGCATTGAGGGCCAGAAATCTTTGGTAAATGAAGTAATTATGTAAATGGAATTAATGAATTCTTGAATGATTGATTAATAAAATCCCATGCCTTATTTACAGGTCTTAGTATAAGAAAGAACAGGCTGAACTATGTCCTTCTTAAATGTAACTTCAGTTATAACAATTTACTAAAATTTCAGGGCTTATAAAAGCTTACTGTGTTTATTATTGTTGACTAT
Source organism: Gracilinanus agilis (assembly GCF_016433145.1). Taxonomy (NCBI): domain Eukaryota; kingdom Metazoa; phylum Chordata; class Mammalia; order Didelphimorphia; family Didelphidae; genus Gracilinanus; species Gracilinanus agilis. The sequence continues at coordinate 356,092,864 of NC_058132.1, forward strand.
TCCCTTTTAAGCTAACCACAGATAGAATAAAATACTTAGGCGTATATTTGGCAAAACAAACCCAGAAACTATGTGAACATAATTATAAAACACTTTATACAAATGAATTCAAGTTTAAAGAATTGGAGAAATATTAATTGTTAATTAGTAGGCAGAGCCAAGATATTTAAAATGACAGTCCTACCTAATCTACTCATTCAGTGCCATACCAATTAAATATCCCAAATAAAAACTTTATTTTATCAAACTAGAAGAATAATAACAAAATTCATTTGGAAAAACAAAATATCAGGAATATCAAAAGAATTAATGAAAAAATATAGATGAGAGAGTTTTAGCAGTATCAGATTTTGAATTATATTATAAAGCAGTAATGATCAACACTGTCTGGTACTGGCTAAGAAATATAAAAGTAGATCAGTAGGACAGAACAAAGATACCCCAAATGTAAAAGAATTTAGTAACCTTGTGTTTGGCAGAAGTAAAGATTCAAATTTTTGGAATAAGAATTCAATATTAGTAAAAATTATTGAGAAACATCTGACAGAAATTAGAAATAGACCAATGTTTTATACCATTTAACAAAATAAAATCAAACTGGATTCATGACCTAGGCATAAAGGGAGATATCATAAGCAAATTAGAAGAACAGTGAACTCATTACCTGTCAGATTTATGGAGAAGAATTTATGAATGAACAATAGATTGAAAGCATTGTAAGATATAACATGTACAATTCTGAATATGTTAAATTGAACTAAAACTAATGTAGCCAAGATTAGAAGAAAAACAATAAGTTGGGGGAAATTTTTTTACAGATTATCTCCGACAGAAGTTTCATATCTAAAATATATAGAGGACTTTGTCAAATGTATAAGAATGAGAGCCATTCCCTGATTGATAAATGGTCAAAAGATATTAACAAACAGTTTTTGAATGAAGAAATCAAAGCTATATGTAACTATATTAGTAATGCTCTAAAATAATTATTGATTAGAAAAATGAAAATTGAAATAACTTTAAGATATCTCACACCTATAAAAGATTGGCTAATATGTTATAAGGACAAAATGACAAATGTTGGAGGGGATGTAGAAAAATGTGGACACTAACATACTGTTGATGGAACTAATTCAACCATTTTGGAGAACAATATGGAATTATGCCCCAAAAGTTACAAAACTGTATACCTTTAGACACAGAAATAACATTATTCATTTATTTTCTAGGTGAACAGAGAAAAAGGAAAACAACCTATAAGCAACTATCTATGTGGTGGCAAAGAACTAGAAACTGAAGGGATGCCCATCAATTGGGGAATGAAATGTTTAAACAAGTTGTGATATATGATTGTGATGGAATACTCCCACTGTACCATATGAAATGATGAACTGGTTAATTTTGGAAAAACATGGAAAGATCTACCTGAAATTTTGAGGATTGAAATGAGCAGAACCAAGAGAACACCTATACAACAACAGAAATATTATTTGGAGAATAACTTGCATCCCATCTCCAGAGAAAAAGCTGAGAAATAGAAATAAGTGAGACAGAGCTTTATATATGCATAAATCTTTTTTTTTCAAATGATGTCTTCTCTAATAAAAAATTGACTCAGCAGAATAAAATGTAATTTAAAAGCATTCCCTCTAATAAAGAGTTTCATGATTCTACCATTTGTTACCTGTATGCTTTTGAGAAAGTCACAATCTTCCCAGACCCCAGATTCCACATTGGTGAAATACATGATGGAGTTGGACTAGGTGTCTCTAAGTTACTTCCAATTCAAAATCTAAGATACATTAACATTTATGAAGATCATAGAAAATTCCTTGAAAAATACAATCACGGAGATAAGTCAGCTTAATTAACCTCTGATTATTCATACCAAACAGGGCATATAATCAGTGAGATATGTTCCCCAAAGGATTTTGCTACCATCATGGAGAACTTTACATAAACCGAACAAAAGGGGGAGGCATTCCTGATACATGGTGATGTCCTCATTTTTATTAAGTGCTTATCATATGCCAGGGACTAACATCACAGGATGTCCTCAAGGAGATTCATAGTTACCCAAATGATATTTGTCTAACAATCCACACTGAAAAATTAAATGGATAAAAATTGCCTATAGTGACCACAACACTCATTTAGAATTCAGCGATGGTGAACCTTTTAGAGTCTGAATGCCTAAATTGCACCCTCATGCTCATGTGAGCTGCCCCCTTACCCCAGACAGGAGAGGGAGGAAGCACTCCTCCTGGGCTGCTGGGCAGAGGGGTGGGTGGTTTCCTTAGGTATGGTGAAGAGGGGAAAGGAAGCAGCCCCCTCCAGCTCATGGGCCATACACTTGTCAACATGGATTTGGATGGTTAATACATTAAATTAATTCATCAGTAAATATATCTAGCATAAACACTAATTATACACAATGATCTAAACTTGAAATTGAAAAGAAAGAAGAGAATGGATCATTTTGATTGTCCTTGGGAAATTGTGCAATATTTTAAATGGTCCCGTTACTCCCCCAAGAAGAATTTATCTTTCTAATAATACTAATGTTCTCTTTGTGGTGTCAAAGAATTGGAAATTGAGGGAATGTCCATTAATTTGGGAACAGCTAAACAAATTGTGGTACATGTTGATGATGGAATACTATCGTGCCTTATGAAATTATAAGCAGGATGATTTTGGAAAAAGCTGGAAAGATCAACATGAACTGAGGCAGAATGAAATAAGCAGAACCAGGAAAACATTGTACACAGTAACAACAATATTGTGAGATGGTCAGTTGTTAAAGTCTTAGCTGCTCTCAGCAATACAATGGTCCAGGACAATTCTGAAGGATTTATGACAAAGAATACTATTCACCTCCAGAGAAAGAACTGTTGGAGTCAGATACAGATCAAAACACACTATTTTCCACATTAGTTTATTTATGGCTTTATTTTGGGGTCTTGGTTTTATATGAGTTTTCTCTTGCAATGTCTAATATGAAAGTATGTTTTGCATGAGAATATATGTATAAGCCAGATCATATTGCTTACCATCTCTGAGAGGGAGGATGGTGAGCGGCAATATTGGACATAATATCTACACAGGAATCCACTGCAGAATTGAAGCAGAGCTATATTGACATTGAAATAACCTTTTCTCTTCTAGCTCCTCACCTTTTCTTGTACAGAAACTGTGGAGGAGTTATGGTTTCTGTCAGCATATGTGCTTTCCTGCCAGGAAAAATAAGATCTTATGGTCTTGTTCCCAAAAGATACGTAATTAATCATAGTCAAAATGTCATGCTGTCACTTGAGAAGGAAGGGAATGGAGAAAATAAAAAATAAACATCTATGTTTATATACACACACACACACATGCACTCAGAATGCATGCACATACAAAACATTGGGATATAAACACATACACACACAAACACACTATATCACATACATATACATATATGTATTTATTGCACAATGTATTTACACACAACATATTATGCACATGTATATGTCTATTACACACATAATATATTACACACATGCATATTTATGCACACACATGTATATACCCATACATACATAATAAACCCAAAGAGTTCAAAGGAGGAAACCAGAAGCAAGATTTGGAGTTAAACTAATCTTTGGAGTTGAGCAGATCAAAACCTTTGTTAAAAATTTCTTCCTACCTGATAATGAAAAATGCTATCCACAGCCATAGAAGGAACTATTGGAATATGAAAGCACACTGAAGCATACCATTTTTTAAAAACCCTTTACTTCTGTGTATTGGCTCCTTGGTGGAAGAGTAGTAAGGGTAGGCAATGGGGGTCGAGTGACTTGCCCAGGGTCACACAGCTGGGAAGTGTCTGAGGCCAGATTTGAACCTAGGACCTCCCGTCTCTAGGCCTGGCTCTCCATCCACTGAGCTACCCAGCTGCCCCCAAGCATACCATTTTTGATGATTTCCTTCATGCATTTTCCTTATATGCACAATATGTATGTTCTTTCATAGTATGATGAATATGGAAATATGTACTACATGACAGAACTGGTACAGCCTACATCAGATTATTTACTATCTCAGGAAGTGGGGAAGGGAGAAAGGGAGGGAAAGAATTTGGATTGCAAAATGTCAAAAAAGAAAGGAAAATTAAAAAAAAAAAAGAAAGAAAAAATTCTCCCTTGTCTTTCTATGCCTTCTTCTTAGGCAGGGCTATTTTGAAAGCCTACTTGCCTTTCCTTGGAGATAACAGCATTTGTTGAGCTTGGAGGATAGTTGCTGGGAGAATGAGAATTAAAGGAGATGTAATAGCTTCACTTTCTGAGGCATCGACAGTAGGCAGCTGACCAAAAAGGATTCTTCTATCTCTTGACTGGCCAAGATTCCCTTTTTTGTTAGAGGCAGCTATAGCAGTAGAAGGAATACAGCAAGGGGGCAGCTGGGTAGCTCAGTAATTGAGAGCCAGGCCCAGAGATGGATGGTCCTAGGTTCAAAGCCAGCCTCAGACACTTCCTAGCTATGTGACCCTGGGCAAGTCACTTGACCCCCATTGCCTAGCCCTTACCATGCTTCTGCCTTGGATCCAATATACAGTATTGACTCCAAGATGGAAGGTAACTTTTTTTTTTTAAAGAAGTAGTACAGCAGATGTAATGCTGGCTCTGGAGTCAGGAACACCTGGATTTAAATTTGGCCCTAGACAGGTTACTAGTGGTATCAGTTTGGACACATCACTTAATCTCTGTCTCCCTCAGTTTCTTCACCTGTAAAATGAGGATAATGATAGCACCTACCTCCCAGGGCTTTTGTAAGGATTCAATGAAATAATAAGTCTAAAGGGCTTAGCACTGTGCCTGTCACATAGTAAGTGCTATCTAAGTGATGTTATTATTCTTAGTATTTATCAAACACTTAACTTTTCTGAACCTCGTTTTCTTCATCTGCAAAATGGGGTCTACAATGGCACCCATCTCCTAGGGTTGTTGAAGGATAAAATGAGATAATATTTGTAAATTGTCTTGCAAACTTTAAAATGCTATACAAAATTCATTATTTTATTAATTAGTTGACCAATATAGAAGGAAATATAGTGATAAACCTATTTCTTGCATTCTTGAAAGATTTAATTATATACAAATTTATGGGTTCCTAGAAAGCCTTAGCTACCCTTGAAAGATTATATTTTTAAAAGTCTTTAAATTGGCAGTTAGGTGGCTTTGTGGATAGATAGCCAGTTTAGAGTCAGGAAGTTCTTATTCAAATCCAGCCTCAGACACTTCCTAGCTGTGTGACCATTGCTTACTGCTCTTCTGCTTTAGAGCCAATATATAATATTGATTCAAAGATGGAATGTAAAGCTTTATTTTTTTATTAAAAGTCTTTGAAAGCAAAGCTGCATGTGATATAATACTATAGAACAGAATCTTTTCTTTATCCTCACCATCATTGTTAGTGATAGATGGGTTAACCAGGGTTACTTGTTTCATATTCCCTAGGAATAGTCCCAGTGAACAGATCTTGTATTAGATTTCAGAAGAGCTACACCACCATTGTAGAAGGAATTGCCAGCTGAGCTCAGTGATCCGTGAGGCAGAACAGCCTGGGGGAAAAAGAAAGATGCCAAAGCAGCAAGAAACTAAGAAGTGATGCAGATTCCGGTCCACTGAGGATTTTGGTCCTCTTCTGTTGCTGAATGAATATGATGACATTTTTGTCTTCATATGATTAAACCCAAGCAGCAAGAAACCTTTTGGAACCTTAATAGCTAATCTCATATCAGGTCACTTGCTGTCCATTTAACTGCCTGCCCTAATTTGCCCAATCAAGTGTACAACACTCATTTAAAATTATATCTTGTTGGGTGTAGTGGTACACACTTAAGATCTCTCCCTGAGGGAGGATGGAACTGGTGGCTTATTTGAGAATTGAGAAATTCTACAATGCGATGGGTCTACAGTGATTTGGTGTCCCTACTAAGTTTGACACCAATATTGGGCCCCTGAAAGGAGATGGACACCAGACTGCCTACAGAGGGGCAAAGTCAGGTCACAGTCAAAATAACATACAGGTTAATGTCTCTGTGTAGATCAGTAAAGAGCTCAGACCTTTGAAACGTTAATTCACTTATTTCCAGCCTGGGTAAGACAGAGAGACAAATTTCCACTCATATTACAATGGCATCGACTCCAGCAGCATGGTGGATGGAATGAGAGTTTAATTTGTAGTACTTAGAATTTTCAAAACATCCAAAAAGATTCAAATATCAAGATATTTCTATCTGGTCCTCATCCTTTTTTACTTTTCTGAAGCTTTTGATGTTTTGGGGCACCCCCTACTCTTGGACACACTTTCTTTTTCTTTTATGACACTGTCTCTAATTTTATGACATTCCTTTAACTTTCATGGATTCATCATTTATCTTCCTTCACCTAAACAAGATGTCCCAAGGGATTGGTCCTGAGCCCTCTTCTCATTTCTTCCTTGCTTCTCTCTCGGTGATCTTATCCGCTTTCATGGGTTCAATTAGCATCTTTATGAAATATGGGACACAAGAAATAAAAATGAATTTATAGTCAAAGGGCCTGCAGTCTCCTAGTTGTGTGACAATAGTCAGGTAACAGAACCTGTATTGACTTCAGATTTTTTGGAGTAAGCAGTCTATTGAGAAGTACAGACAGTGAGTCAAGAGGTGAGTTTAAATGTGAAATATGACTAGGACCTTTCTTGAAACAGTGGTTTCTTAGAAGAATTCTCACCAAACAGAACAGTTGGGCCTCAATGTAGAAGTTTTTCAGAGTAGGGAGGCACCTTTTTTCTAGGATTACATATGCTAAATGATAGTTTGTGTGCCATTTCTGGTGAACAAATGATTTCGTGAATTAGAGTTCAGGATGGGAAGTAAACTGGTGATTTTATTTCTAGAGGTAAAGAAACTCTCTTTACTAATGCAGAACAACACTTTATCTGCAACTTATATCTGCAACTCTTCCACCCCATGTAATTGTCCTATTATGTAAATGCTGAAAGAGAAAATGAACAGGATAAAACTCTCAGCTAACTCCTTCATTTAAGAGAAGAGTAGGGAGTAGCTAGGTGCCTCAGTGGATTGAGAATCAGTACTAGAAATTGGAGATCTTAGGTTCAAATTTGGCCTCAAACACTTCCTAGCTCTGTGACCCTTAGCAATTCACTTAAGCCTCCATTGCCCAGACCTTATCTCTTCTGTCTTGGAACTGATATACAGTATAGATTCTGAGATGGAAGGAAAGGGTTTAAAAAAAAAAAAGGAAGAAAGAAAGCAAACAGGAGTAGCTAGGGGGTATGGTGAATTCGGTGCTGGGCCTGGCTATGGAAAGACTCATTTATTTTCCTAAATTCAAATATGGTCTCAGAGACTTCTTAGCTGTGTGACCTCAAGCAAGTCACTTAACCCTGTTTGCGTCTGTTTCCTCAACTGTAAAATGAACTGGAGAAGGAAATGGCAAACCATCCTAGTGTCTCTGCTAAGAAAACTTAAATGGGGTCACAAAAAATGGGGCATGACAGGACAACACCAAACAGGGATCCAGAGAGATTTGATGTGCTACTCTGGATTAAGTAACTAGCAGGGCTTTAGCATCAGTTTCACCAGACCAAGTCTCTGTATGGAAAAACACTTAAAATATGTTCTGTCCTAAAGGCAGTGGCATAAGGAGAAGCAACTCAAGGAGAATGGGCAATTGAGGGAAGATTATGGTTTAAATATTGACTCAATCCCGTTTAAAAGCAAGGATGAATACCATGGATCAAAGACACAGAGACAACTAACTAGGGATATGCTTAACTGAATATAGCAACTAAGTATAAAACATTACATCCTGATGAGGAAGATAGTTCGGAAGTTCATCCCTTTCCTTGTTTGGCTTTGGCTATTCCCTCACGTTCTGGAAATGGCCTCCAAACCAAGGATTGAACTATTTTTGGAATACTGTTTCAGAAGTGATCCAGCATGGGAGCCACTAGGTGTGGCTCAGTGGATTCAGAGCCAAACCTGGAGACAGAAAGTCCTGGGTTCAAACTTCAAAAACTTCTTAGCTCTGTGACCCTTGGCAAGTCACTTAATTCTAATTGCCTAGCCCTTACTGCTTTTCTACCTTGAAACAGATACTTGAAATCAATTCTAAGACAGAAGATAAAGCCTTATTTAAAAAAAAAAAAGAAATAAAAGACCTCTAGCATGGCACTATATGAGACATAATAGGGTGGTAGATAGATTTAATACTTATCCAGTTACATTTTTCAAGTTACCTTGTCTTTGTTCATGTAATTTGCAAGTGAAAATGTTTTGGTTCTACCATTATTAATGCTAAAAAGTTTTTCATAAACATAATGGACTTCTCTACTAGCAGCAATGCAAGGATCCAGAGCAAGGCTGAGGGACTTATGAGAAAGAAAACTAGCCACATTCAGAGGAAGAACTGTGGGAGGAGAAACACAGAAGAAAAACAACTGCTTGAACACATGGGCTGATGGGGATTTTATTGGGGATGTAGACATTAAATGATAACTCTAGTCCAACTATCAATAATATGGAATTAGGTCTTGATCAATGATACATGTAAAAGCCAGTGGAATTGTGCGTCGGCTAAGAGAGTTAGGAGGGTTTGGGGGAGAGGGAAAGAACATGAAATGTGTAACTATGGGAAAATATTCAAAATTTAAAAAATGTTTTTCATAGAAGTGGTTAGATCAATTCTATTTTTCCATCTCTGATTGTTGGGATTTTTTTTCCTATAAAAACTCAGGATTATATGGCCTAGTTAGATTGTATAAAAAGCCTTCTGCAGACCTGGTTTTCTTCCTGTCGCTCTTTCTCGTAATGAGAAGTGATCCTTTTCATAATTTTGAACATCTTCTTCCAAAGCATTTTATAAGTTACTATATCCTAGAATAACATTTTCCTGGTGCTAGTTTTCTCACCAAAACAGCATTAAGTAGCTGAAGGAACAATCAATTGAAAATCAGAAGATTGAACTGCTCAGCACTCTTCTGTTTTAGAGTTGATATTAAGACATAAGGAAAGGGTTTTAAAAAAAGGAATAATTGATTGAGTCAAGCCTCTTAATTTTTACAATGTGGCAGACAAAGGTTAAGTGACTTGCCCTAGGTTACACAACTAGTAAGTGTCAGAGGGAAAATTTGAATTGATTTATGGACTCACTAACTTTATTCAATTCTCCATATTTCCTTATGGGGAAAATGAGGAACTTGAACTAGAGGGATCACTGAAGTTCATTTCCACTCTAACATTTTATTAATCTAAAATTATTATGAAATTAACCTTATTGTGGAAGTATAGTTTGTTCTGTAATATAATGCTACAAAAACAATATATTATATGAACAATGATAATTGGTTGCTTATTGTTTATAATGCCTCCTCCTTCCCCCTTCCCCTACTTCCTTATAAGAATTATCTCAAAGATTCTTATGTATAAGAACAGTAGAAAGAAGAATTTGGAATCAAACTCACTTTTGTCATCTGTAAAATGAAGATGATAGATTCAGACTCATGATTGACAAAGAGACTAGGTTCCATGAGGACAAGAAGAATATTTAATTCCTACCACTTGGAATTAACCCCATCTCCACTTAATGAAATCTCATCATCATAGATTTAGAGTTGGAGTACCATTACTTCACATTTTACACATGAGGATATTGAGGTGTGAAGAGGTTAAGTGATTTATTTCCCCAAGATTACAGAGGTAGTTAGAAACAAAGCCAAGATCTGAATTTAGGTCTTCTGATTTCAAATCCGGTCCCTATTCCACTGCACTACACTGCCTATTCACCCTTAAAAGATCATTTCAAATTCAAGCCTTTTTCAGTTACCTGAGATAAAAATGATTTCTCTTTCACCTGTCATTCAAAAAGAATTTATCATAAACTTCCAGGTTACATATATATATATATATATATATATATATATATATATATATACTCTTAATTTCAGCTTTAGAGTTGATACTAGGTATTGATTCCAAGGCAGAAGAGTGGGTAAGGCGTAGGTAGGCAATTCAGGTTAACTGACTTGCCAAATCTAGGCAGTATCTAAGTATCTAGTGTAATAATTAAAAATGGGTTTGACAAATATGACTAAAAAAATTATTGTGGCCACCGTTTATAAAGTCATAAGGCTGTCAGTAGCTTTAGTAGCTTGATTATAGCAGGGTAGAGATAGTAAAGAGGGAAATGTAGGAAGGTGAGAGGGGAATTGTCTAGGCTACCATTCTGAGTCCACTCTGAAGAAATCTAGCTCACTCCCCAACAAAGTTCCAATCTCCAGCCAGAGGAGCAGGAGAGTCTTAGCCTCCAAAGCAGAAGTCTTCCAACACAGAAAATTCTCCAATGCAGAGACACCAATGCAGAAGTCCTGGAACACGGCAGAAGCAGAAGTCTCCCACAATGCTCTCAGCTGGCTTGTATAAGCAGTTTTTTCCCAGTCCCTTCCTGGTTCCTCCTTCCTTTCACTGTGGGCTGGTCTATCACATCTCAGGAACCAATCAAAGTCTCTCAATTTGCCTAGCACTGCCCAGGGGTCCTTGTCTGTGGGATCCATCTCCCATCCTCTGAGGGTGTGAACTCTTATCAAAAGGATTCACAAGTTTCTGACTGATTAAGTTAAAAGAGTGGATCACTCCAAGTACTTAAGATAAAAAAATTCCCTTTCACAATTCACCCCCCCCCCAGTGATTTCTATCTCCCAGATTTACATGCCTAGTCTCCCCAATTAATTATTTCAAATATCCAGTTTATACCACTAAAGATCTTCTAGCTAAAGGTGCATACAATACTGCATTTTCTAAGAAGGAGTTATAATAGTTGGAGATAAGAGGAAGAGAACAAAACAAATGATTGGTAGGTGCATTGACAAAAGCCAATAAATGGGTAATCCCCTTTGGTATAAGAGTTTATATTCAAAATAAATGTGTTCAACTCCCTCCAGTTTGATTCCCTACATCTCAAAGTTCATTCTGGATCTTCTGGTGCTGTGTATGGTTTCCACAGACTTCTTTATGGCACCTTCTTAAAAAAAGTTCACTTTCTTGATTCTGGGAGTTAGTGAGCTTCTTTTCCTGAAATTTTTCTTAGAAAAAATTTTTTTTAATCTTGGATTTTATGAAAATTATACACTAGTATCTAGGAAATATCTGAGGTCAAATTTGAACCCAGAATCTCTTGTCTCCTGGGTCTCTGTCCATGGAATAACCTAGTTGACCTTATTATAATTCTTAATGTGCATATTGCAGTCTCATTTTCTTGATTTAGCTTTTAAGTTCTATATTGACAGTCATTGTTTTCTATCCAATGCTTTGTGTGTGGTATATATTCAATGAATTTTGAATGAGTTAATGACTGCGTGTATGTTATGTCACATTTCCCCCTTTGTTTCCCCAAACATATTTGCTGGCACTTTAATAAAAATAAAAAGTATATAGCATGTGATCTTGAATTTATTTTAAATGACCAGAAGAGCCAGGGAATATAAAACAAAAATAGTTCACAAATTGTAGTTAACTATGAAATGTTGGGTATGACATGAAACTGATCAAGTTATAAACATATAGTGCACAATTCATCATAGGAACACATTTAACTTGGAGTGGGTAAAAGTTGGAGGTGGTGGGCATGAAAGATTTCTTCAAATTTTTGAAGTCCTATTTTATGGAAGAAAGATTAATCTTGTTTTGCTTGGAACCTGAAGGAGGAAGTTGTGGAAGTTGCAAAGAGGAGAATTTGGTTTGATGTAAAGAACACTTTACTAGTAGAACTAAGAGTAGGACAGATTTCCTTGGGAGGTAGTGAGCTGTCTGTCATGGAAAGTTTTCAAGGAAAGACTGCATTAGATAGCTTATTGATTATGTTGTAAAGGGGATTTTTTAAATTTTCAGTTATATATCAGACTAGAAGGACTTTGTGGTCCAGGTAAGATTGTGAATGCTCTACAGACTTGTGTTCATTTACAAATACTGAAAAAAAAAAAGGGACACGTGGGATATTTTATAAAAGTATTTTTATTAAAAAAGTGATATTTTGGGGACAGCTGGGTAGCTCAGTGAAGTGAGAGTCAGGCCTAGAGACTGGAGGTCCTAGGTTCAAACCCGGCCTCAGCCACTTCCCAGCTGTGTGACCCTGGGCAAGTCACTTGACCCCCATTGCCCACCTTTACCAATCTTCCACCTATGAGACAATACACGGAAGTACAAGGGTTTAAAAAAAAAGTGATATTTTATAAAAAGGTCAGGAAAAGAAAAATGGGTCTGAACATGTTGATTCATGTATTTCTTTTCATTTTACTACTGGATTCTAGTCTCAATGTTGAAACAGACATTTCTAGTGTGATTTTAGCTCAGTCTGTTTATCAGGCCCACTGGCTGAAAATAAAAATGTATCTGTACACACACACACACACACACACACACACACGTGTAACCCCAGTCCCAAAGCTCATTGGGATGGAACTCTCTCCTTATTGGTAGAGATCAATGACTCATTCCTGAGTGAGGAGTGGGGTGGTATTGGCAAGAGAGAGAAGACCTCTTCAGTTTTCTGGGTATAAGGGGTCCCTGAGACTTTGGGAAATTCTGAATTCCAGTTTTGAGAGAGAAGATGGATGATGCCAGTCTCACCTTAGGTTGCTAAAGGAAAAGAACTTGGAGAAGAAGCTGATGTGAAAGCATCTCACAGTTTCCATCATACCTTGATCCCAAGTTGCTACAGCAGAGATTTTAGGTGATATCTAGAATTATCTTTCTCTTGGTTAAATTGAATCACCTCACTCCCAATGGGCAATCTTCTTCATGCATCAAAACTTAGGCACTTTTAAGGTATTTCAAGTGAGATTAACATTATTCATCTTCTCTCCTGAATTTGGAAGCTAGAAGAGTCCAAAATCTGAAGAGACTCAGTGATACTCCTCCCCCCACAAAAAAACCTGCTCTCTCTGTCTCTGTTTCTCTTTCTGTGCCTCTGTCTCTCTCTGTCTTATTAATTCTGCCTCATTTCTTAAAAAGGCGTGTGGGGTGGGTAGCTGGGTAGCTCAGTGGATTGAGAGCCAGGCCTAGAGATAAGAGGTCCTGGGTTCAAATCTGGCCTCACACTGTTCCCAGCTGTGTGACCCTGGGCAAGTCACTTAACCCCCATTACCTAGCCCTTACCACTCTTCTGCCTCAGAACCAATACAATCAGAAGGTAAGGGTTTTAAAAAAAAGACTTAGGGCATTGATCTCTATCAATAAGAAGAGAGTCCTTTATCAATGGGTTTTGGGACTGGGGTTATATATATGTACACATATACATACATCATGGTATAATGGATGCCCAGTGAGCCTCAGAGACAAAGTAACCAAGATTCAAATCTTTTCTTTTACATATCCTGGCCTAGATCTCTTCACTCTCTGAGACTATTAGTTGCAGAAAAGGTGGCACTTAAATTGGTAAAGTTGGGGTTTCTGACATAGGAGTTCCCTATACCGGTTCCTATCCCTTTCTTCCCCCTTTAAGCACACATACTCATGCAATGTACATACACATATACACACAAACTTGGGATCATATATTTAGAGCTGAAAAGGACTTTTGAGGTCATCTTTTACATCTCACATTCATGGGATCAAAGTCATAGGACAAAGGGGATAGAGAGCTGTACTCAAACCAAGGAGATAAATACCAACTGTGATCCTGCATAAGCCATTTAATCTATTAAAATTCTAGTTAGTGTCTGGTTATCTTTGATTGTGTCTGACTTTTTAAGACCCCATTTGTAGTTTACTTGGCAGAGATACTGGAGTGGCTTGCCATTTCCTTCTCCTGCTCATTTTGCAGATGAGGAAACTGAGGCAAACAGGGTTAAATGACTTGTCTATGTTACATAGCTAGGAAGAATCTGAGGCCAGATTTGAACTGACGTCTTCCTAACTCCAGGTCCAGCATTCTATCTGCTGCACCATGTAGCCTCTCCAACTATATCATATTATAAATCGCAGAAGAGATTCTGATTTGCATTGGTTGAAGGAGTTCCTTAACCAGAAGTCACTATACCAATGAAATCACAGGTCTAGTTCCTATCACTGCTCTTAGTTCTGGAGCTCTAAGGGACCACAGAGACCTGCTAGATCAACAATCTCATTTTATAGATAAGGAGACTAGTCTAGAGAAATTAAATTACTCTCCGCCTCTTAAAAGGAAGTAGCAGTGCTGGGATTAAACCTAGATCCTCTGACTCTAGAGCTGATTCTTCTTCCACCAACCAACACCATCTACCTCCCAAAATGCCTTATGGTGGCATGCAGCCAAGTCTCGGCTCTGGAGAGTCTCCCGAGGGGAATAGAGATTTTGGTCCTATTAGGCTGGGAAGACTTTGAATGAAGAACTGGTAATGGCCCGTGTGTTGACTGTTTATGGAATCCCAGAAGTAAAGAGAAGTTCATCACAAGAGGGTTGACCATGAGTGTTGTTGTCGCCAAATCAAGTCATGAAACCAACTTCCACTTTATGGGAAAGCTGTGATTATCTGAATCAGTAAAGCAAGTATCCCCACTGAATAGGTCATGGTTCTATAAATACTGACTGTGTGTACCTAGCTACAACATACATAAACTTTGTGAGTTCAAATCTGGCCTCAGATACTCCCTAGCTGTGTGACCCTGGGCGAGTCACTTAATCCTGTTTGTTTCAGTTTCCTCATGTGAAAAATGAGTGGGAGAAGGAAATGGCAAACCAATTCAGAATCTTTAGCAAGAAAACCCCAAATGAGGTCAGTAAGAGTCAGATGCAACTGAAAAACAGCTGAATAATCACAACAATAATGTAGACACACACATATGCACATGTTCACATATACACAAAATAATAATGAGAAAAAAGATTGAACTTGAATCAGAAGACCAGTTGTGACATTTTCTGGTTGTGGGATCTTCAGCTGGAATCTCAAGGTTCTCAAATGGGGTAATGCTATTATGGCTAGATTTTTATCACAGTTCTTTCCAAATATGTTGTTTTGCTGTTTCTCCTCAAAAAGATGTGCACTGGAGCATGTCAGAAATGTCGGTTTTGGGGGGCAGCTGGGTAGCTCAGTGGATTGAGAGTCAGGCCTAGAGATTGGAGGTCCTAGGTTCAAACCTGGCCTCAGACACTTCCCAGCTGTGTGACCCTGGGCAAGTCACTTGACCCCCATTGCCTACCCTTACCACTCTTCTGCCTTGGAACCAAAACACAGTATTGACTCCAAGATGGAAGGTAAGGGTTTAAAAAAAAAAAGAAATGTCAATTTTTAGAGTTATCCATCTCCCTTGGTAAAGTTCCAGATAAAACAGCTTTTGCTGGATGTGTTAATAGTCAGAAATTTATTGCATAGTATGAGGTCCAAATAATTTCCCCTTTAATTTTTTTGGTCTGTGGTAAGCAACAAATAAACAACTAAATGGAAACACATCTCAGTGGGATATGTGTTTTTTTGCTTAGCATAATTAGATTTTAAAAAATGTTTCTAATTTTCATTTCTCTAGTTTCCTTAGATAAAATGCAATGCTTTTTAGCAAAAAATGAACCCTAAGAAAAGTTAACTGAAAAGTGCACAAAAGGAAAATGAGTAAGTAAATCATAGTAATGTTGTGAATTTCAAAATTAATATCCAGTATTCTAAGTATTACATTTAATAAGATTTATTAATAATTAATATAAAAAAGTTAGATTGCCTTCCTCAGCACCACATATGAGAAAAAGAGAGGAGGGAATTATAGAACTATGTAAACAATAAGGTAAAGATGCTCATAAATGAAAAGGGGAAAGGAATTTTGGGACAGGAAAAGAATTCTGGGAGATGGAGTCTAAAGGTACAAAATTTCTAATTAATACAACATGAAATGTTACATACCAATTGATGACCTAAATATTGATCATATCAACATTGGCAACTAAAGCCAGAACCAGGGGGCAAATGGCACTTTCCTCTAGGGTGCTGAAATTTAGAAGGGCTGGAAATACTTACACTACACAGAAGGTAGAAATAACTGAGTCAGCACCCAGTAACCAACAAAAATGAAACCTTCATCCTTTTCATTCTAGCCCTGCCCTTCTCCTTTCACCCAAGGCACTTCTGGAACAACATAATGTTATCTTTGGATCTCTCCTCACATAGAGCTCTGTGTCCCAAGGTTCAGGGCTCAAGTGTTCTTTCCTGGGGCACCAGAATTACTAGCAATAGTTCTACTGGCAATATATCAGATAGTACAAAGTGATGGGAGGAGGAAGCAGAGGCAAAACACTCCTTCCTTTCATTGGTGAGATTGGGGGTTGAAGTGGAGGGAAAGCTATGGGTGTGGAATGCTACTTATGCTGCAAGACAATTGTATTAATTATTTTCCTTTATTGTTTTTTCCTTTGTTATAAGGGAAGCCTGGGGAAGGATGAGAAATGATTGATATTAAACAAAAATCTTCAATAAGGTTTAAAAATAATAATTTAAAAAAATTTCTGCCCCCTACCTCCAAACCCCACACATTACCATTACATACTGATAATTGAAATTGTATGAAAACAAGATAGGAAAACAGTTTGGAGTTGTATCATAGAGTGGAATGTTTGTGAGATTCCTTGTGTTTTAGTTAAATTGGTTAAATTCATTATAAAAATAAATTAACTAAGAAAAATAGGAATCATTTGGAAAAAGTGGAAAACTGTCAGGATGAGCCAAAGGTTTAGACCTATTGCTTTTGGGGGGAATAAAACCAAACAAACTTGGAAAGCACTTCATTGGAAGGCAATGCAAAATTTTATGGACCACATTTTCTCCCCTAAAATGTGTCATTTTCATTTTACAGTCCTACTAATTTCTATAATCTTAGCAATGCAACCTTGGGAGCAAATCTCTTCTTTTCTCTGGGCTTGTTTCTACTTCTGTAAAATAAGGTAGTTAGTGATTTCCAAACCTTTTCTAGCTTAGACATTCTATTGTCCTGCTAGAAAAAGGTTTGGAAGCAAGATGGTAGCAAGTGAGTCTTAAAGGACTAATTATGTTTATATCTGAGTATTTTCAAGGACACTTACCAGTTTTGCGACCCTGGGCAAGAGCCTTAACCCTGTCTGCCTTAGTTTCTTCAACTATAAAATGAGCAAATAACTCCAATGTCTTTGAGTCAGACATGTCTGAAACAAGTAACAAATTTACAAGTACAAACATCTATATTAAAGAGGAAATACTCATTTATGACTAATGTCTTATTATTTTTCAACCTGTAAATGTTTTATCTTGAATCACGAACATCTATGTGACAGGGGAAAGGATCAACTTGTACAAAAATATTTTTCACAGCTCCTTTTGTGGTGGCAAAGAATTAGAAACTGAAGGAATGCCCATCAATTGGGGAGTTTCTGATTATATAATGGTAATGGATATTATTGTGCCATAGGAAATTGCAAATAGGATGATCACAAAAAAGTCTGGATTTTTGTGAAGCGATGCAAAGTGAAATGAGAAGAACCAAGAGAATGTTGTACATAGTAACAGTAATAATGTACCAAGATAGACTATGAATGACTTAACTATTATCAGCAAAACAAGGATCTAAGACAACTCCAAGGGACTCATGCTGAAAAAGGCAATCCACCGCCATAGAAGGAACTAAGGATCTGAATGCAAATTGAAATATACCTTTTTCCTCCTTATATACCTTTCCTCCTTCATGAGTTTTTTTCTTTTATATATATATGTGTGTGTGTGTGTGTGTGTGTGTGTGTGTGTGTGTGTTTCTTCTTTTACAACTTAGTGAACATGGAAATATGTATTGCATGATAGCACATGTATAACCTAGGTCATATTACCTGATGCTTCAGGGAAAAGAGAGAAGTGGGAGGGAGGGAGAGAACAAGGATCACAAAATATCAGGTAACAATTATTAAAATTTGTATCTATGTGTAATTGGGAAAAATATAATAAAAAATAAAATAAAATTTAAAAATGAATGCTTAAAAAATAGTCAAAAGCATCCAAAAAAAGAACATACATAAATGTATGTTTCAGAAAGGTAGTAAAGGCACAAATAACAAGACATCCCAAGCCTAGTCATTATTACCTGAATTTTCGTGATAGTCTAACAGAATCCTGTGGATAGATTGAATTGCATACCACTGACAATGAGGGACAAAGTCGAGCTCATAATTACTTGCACTGTAGAGCAGTAGCTAGAGAGACCCAGATGGCAGGCTTTGAGGGTCCTCAGGAACTCATAGTTAATAATTTAGAAACACAGTGTTAGCACTAAAATGAACCCTAGAGAGGACTGTGCTGAAGTCATCTCTAACCAGCCAACTGTTAAATTTTCACTGTGAGCAGTTATCCCTTGGAAACCAGCAAATGCTACAAATCAGGGCTTGATTTATTATTTTGTTTATTGTCTAGGTGCAAGAAAATATTAATAATGCAGATTAAACTTAAACATGTGTCATGCTTCCTTTTTTTTCCTGGAGAGATTATGATTAAACATTTACCAGCACACAGGTCTTAGGGATCCTCTAGTCCTACTCTCTCATGTTACCCTCTTTACAGATAAGGAAATAGAGGCCTAGAAAGATGAAGTGACTTGCCTGGGGTCTCAGAGCTAGTTAGGGGTAGAGCCAGAACCAAAACTCAGAAATCAGGATTTTGAGTTGAGTGCTCTTTCCACAACTATCTAATCAATATGGAACTGAATATTAAGGTCGTCTTTAATTAATAATATTAAGGCATCTAAGCCCCTGGGAGGATAATTAAGGGAAAGATGAAGACATTTAATTGGCATTTAGCGTATACAACATTTTGATATTTGTCCTGAGCAAATAATAACTCACAAATGCGAGCTCTGTGACCATGGGCCAGTCACTTAACCCCTCTTGCTTAGCCCTTACTGCTCTTCTGCCCTGGAACCTATACACAATATTTATTCTAAGACTGAAGGTAATAGATTAAGAAAAAAAAAATTAATTACAGTTTGGATATTGGCTGTTTACTTGATGTTTTTTTGAACTTCAGTTTTTCCAGATATAAAATGGACAGAGACAACATGGCTCAGAGGCTTGAGGAGTGCCCTTAGAGTCAAGAATATTTGAGGTCTTGCTACTGACTTCTAGTTATATAACAAAAAATGAAGTCATTTCACCTCTCAGTTATTACATCAATTAAGACTATAAATTACAGAGAAGTTGTGGGGCTGCATCAATGGTTGAACAGGACATAGAGCACTGGGTCTTAAGTCATAAGAGTCTGTATTGAAATTCAGACTTAGATATTAGGTGTGGGACTCTGGCTGTTGCCTGCCTCAGTTTCCATATCTACCACATCTATAAAATGAGCTGGAAAAGGGAATGAACCAGTCTAGTATCTTTGCCAAGAAAATGAAAAATTGGGTCATCAAGAGTCAGTCATGACTAAAAGACTTGCATAATGACAACCAAAGAAACACTCACCTCCCAGAATTATGAAGATCAAATGAAATAATATTAACATAGTGGTTAGAATAGTATCTGGCACATATTAAAAACTTAATAAATTCTTGTTTTCCCCTCCCTTCTTCTCTCCCTTGTCTCTTTCCTTCCTCCCTCTCTCCAAAGCTTCCTTCCTCTGTCCCTTCTTTCCTCTTTCTCTTCTTTCCTTCTTTCCTTTCTCCCTCCCTTCTTTTTTCCTTCTCTTCCTTCTTTCCTTTCTTCCTTATTCCTTTCCACTCTTCTTCCCTTCCTTTCTTCTTCACTTCCTTCCTTCTTTCCTTCCTTCCTTCCACATGAGAATAATCTCCACTAAAGAATTCATAAAAAGACAAAGAAAATAATATTTGCAGGTGGCAGTATGATGTAATGGATAGAGGATTATCTACTGAGTCAGGAAAGCCTGAGTTCAAGTCCCTCCTCTTAAGTATCTCAGTTATGTGACCCCACTTTTACCCTCTCTTTTCCTCAAACAGCTCTAAATCTGTAATTTGCCCAATAGGTCCTGATTTACACTGGTGGAGGAGGGAGTTCCTCATCAGTACTTCTCAATATCATTGAAATCCCAGATCTGATAGAAAAAAAGAATACTTAATTCTTTACTTACCTTAGAGGACTGTTGTAAACTTTAAATAACTATATTAATTAGGGCAAGAGGGTGATGGGTAAAAGATGCTTAGGGAAAGAGAAGCTGTACTATTCTAGGAGAAGTGTTGGAAGAGTGTATGAGAATCCTCTAGTATTGGAAAGCAAAGATGAGGGTGTGATTGGAGTGAGTGCACACTGAAACAGCAGGAGAGCATATGTTGGCATTCAGGCCAAAGAGGCAAAAGAAAAGCATAGCTGGCATTCCAGATGGCACTGCTCCCTGACCATATGCCCTCCATTGCCCAGTGGGGCCCTCCTCCTTGATGACCTATCTGGTTCTGGAGTGGCCAGGCTCAAGGCTATAGGAGAGAACAAGAGGGCACCCTGTAGCTTCACTGAGATCACTTGTTTTGCTTCTGGATCCGATGATTCAATTTTAGATTCCCATGAGAACACACACCAATCTCATTAAATAAAGCCAGAGCTTGAGTCAGATCAATGACCACCCAGAAAATTGGGAATGTAGAAACAGTGCTCAGTTGGGAATCAAGGGAATAGAGTTTGAATTCTTCTGTCATTTACCAGTTCAATGACTTTAGGCAAGCCATTTAGGTTCTCCAGGCTTCCTTTTACTCTTCTCTAATATGAAAGATGATTCCCTAAGGTTTCTATCAGCTCTAAATCCATGGTTCTATGATCCTGTGAGCTTGTGACCCTGTCTATATTGATTTTGTTAAATGATTCCCTTTTTAGGCAGTTTTCTCTATGTTAAGGTGCCTAGACTTCTACTACTACTAATAGCTAACATTTTATTATAATAATATAATAATTAATATAATTATAATATAATATAGCATCTTAATGTTTGCTGAGCATTTAAAAATATGAATTCATTTTATCTTCAAAATGACCTTGACAGCTAGATGCTATTATTATTATCATTTTTACACTTAATCTTAGCCAAAAGTCTGAGAAGCGATTATTATTCTCATTTTTATAGATGGGCAAACTGACAAAGGTTAATTGACTTTAAATTATTTATTTATTTATTTAGAATATTTTTCCACAGTTACACGATTCATGATTCCCTCCTCCCTTTCTCCCCTCCTCCAGGAGCTGATAAGCAGTTCCACTGGGTTATACACGTATCATTGTTCAAAACCTATTTCCATATCATTCATATTTGCAATAGAGTGATCTTTTAACATCAAAACTCCAGTCCTATCCCCATTAAACCACGTGATCCATCATATGTTTTCTTCTGCATTTCTGCTCCCACGATTCTTTCTCTGGATGTGGATAGCGTTCTTTCTCCTAAATGAGACTTGTCCAAAGTTAAGTGAAGTTACTTGTTAAATGACTTGTCCAAAGTCTATAATTATATATATATAGTGAGAGAGAGAGAGAGAGAGTATATAGTATACTATAGTATTTAAGAATGGAACTGAACTCAGTTCTTCTTGACTACAGTCACCATTCCATCTACTGTAGTACTTAGTTTCCTGCTCAGAATTCACTTCTGTCTTTATGGCTAGTCAGTTTGGTTGATCAGGACAGCTATGGATGATTCCATCACAGGCTGGCTAGTTTTGCTATGTTCCATGGACACTTTTTGTTCTTGTTTGGTTGTTTCAGTACTGTTTGACTCTTCATGACCCCATAATGGAGTTTTCTTGGCAGAGATACTGGAGTGATTTGTTGTTTCCTTCTCCAGTTCATTTTTCAGACGAGGACACTGAGGCAAATAGTATGAAATTATTTACCCAAGATTATACAGATAGTAAGTACCTGAGTCTGAATTTGAACTCAGTTCTTCCTGATTCGAGACCCAGTACTCTATTCAGTGTACCCACCTAGCTGCCCTGGCAAGGTGATTTTTGTATATTGTCTCATTTGATCATTTCAACAACCTTGTCAGGTAAGTGATACAAACATTATCATTCCCATTTTACCAAGGAGAAAACTGAGGCACAGTGAAATTAAGTAGCTTACTAAGAATAACCCAATTTCTGGGCAGTAGAACTAAGACTAGAAACCAGGTTTTTTTGACTCTGCATTTGTTATTCTTCTTATAAAAAGCAACTGAATCTTGTAAAATGGTCTTCAGTGTATAAAGTGCTGTACAGTTGTGTTTTCTTAGAAGGAGGCAGAGTTTGGGGGAAAAGAACACTATCTCTGTTCTGTAATCTACTCTCAATTTGGACCTGAACATTCACCTCACCTTTTGGAACCTTCATTTCCTATAAAATCAATAAAATCTATAGACATATAATTCACATATTTATATACAGATATATTTATATGTTAAATATATAGTTTATATACCATATATATCACACACTCTATATATTTTATATCTATAATTTATACATAAACATTTATCTGTTAAGTGTATAATGTATACATACTATACATATTACATGTGCATAATATATATATTTTTATATTGTGTATCTATAATTTATATGTGAATATATAAAACCTATAAAATATATCGCATACAAAATCGGGGGTGGGGGTGGAATTAGAGGATTTCTTAGAAAAGCTAGACTCTAGAAGAGTCTAGCTTTAAACCTATGATTCTGTGATCCTTACCACAACTCTGAAAAACAAATACATCTATGTCATGCTTTCTACCCTACTAATGGCAGGGCAGTAGCATCAACCTAGCAGATAGGAAACAGTTCATTTTTGTTTCCTGATATGATGAGAGATTAGAAATGAAGAGTGAGAGTAAGCATGCTAGTGGTTCTTCCACTTAAATCTGGGCATCTTGGTGGCATGATGGATAGAGTGCCAGGCCTGGAATCAGGAACATCAGAGTTCAAATGTGGTCCCAGACACTTCCTGGGTGAATGACTCTGGGAAAGTCATTTACCCATTATTTTCTTCAGTTTTTCTAACTATAAAATAGGTATAATAATAGCATCTACCTCATAGGTCCCTAATGACCACACGGGTTGTTGTACTGTAAGAATTATGCTATTCACACAAAGGGCGGCTAGGTGGTCCAGTTGGTAGAATGCCAAGCCTGGAGTCAGGAACACTCATGAAATCCATCCTCAGACACTTACTAGCTGGCTAAATCACTTAATTCTGTTTGCCTCAGATTCCTCATCTGCATAATGAGCTGGAGAAGGAAATGGCAAACCAGTATAGAAACAAATTTTAGAACAAGAGTTTTTAAAGTTGTTTATTTGTTTGCATCACAAACTGCTTTGGTAGCCTGTTGAAGTCTATGGAGTCCTCAGAATAATGTCTTCAATGAGTAAAAATTCAGAGTATTGGAACAGAACTCAATTATATTGAAATAAAGATGTATTTTTCTTTCTTATTCAAGTTTACAGACCTCTTAAAACCTATCTGTAGATCTCTTGGAAATCCTTATACCTGAGATTAAGAACCCCTGCCTTATTTAGTGCTACAAAACATTGTAGAGAGTAGCCAGGAGAAGACAGCCTTAGAAGGTTAGTGGTCTGGGTATCATGGTCAATAGGACAAAAAATGCAGCTCTGATATCAGACCTGAATGATACATGCAAAGTCAAATATTACCTAAGGGGGCAGACTTAAGGGAGACCATTTCTACTCTTATCACCTAAAAAAATCATCCAGACAGGGAGATATGCACTAAAACAGTGCCCGAGACTATGGACTGGACTTCTTTAATTGCCTGCTATCATCCACAGAAAACTATTATTACAACCTCTAGGAAGAGATGCTAATAAGGTATTCTATTAAAAATGCAATCATTTCTTCAAAGGGATTTCTAATCTGATGCCAGACAGGCTGCAAAAGTAGTGTCATTTAGGGAAACCCTCTTTGGCTCAGCAAGGCCTCTTGGACTGGCCCCTTCCAGTGAATTATTCAAAATGCCTGGGATATTGGCCAAATGGGATACATTTCAGGCTCCAAAATAATAAAGATTTCAAAGGGGCTGTGGGTCAGAGCCCTAATCTTTGAAAGGATTCTGATGAGCAGACAAAAATACTTCCTTGTCTCACTTAGGTGGCATTCTTTGAAATGAGAAAAAATAAGATTGTCCATGTAGCATAGCAGCAAAGAATTCCAGGCTCTTAGTCAGAGGATGGTGGTTACAGGAGCTTTGCCACTCATCAGATCTCACCTTTCTGTATCTTGAAGTCTGTTATTGTTGTTTTAAATCTTTCAAATGAGTAGTTGAGATTAGAAAATCCACAAGGTCCTTAGCTTCTTTAAAAGTTAAAGTAATCAAATGGTGCAATGCCCTTTTCTTATGAATTTTTGTATGCATGATGTGCTTTTATAAACCTATATTGAATCAGGTTCTGTTTAAGTGGTTCAGTGTCTGAGAGGTCCATCATCAGTGAGAGTTTGGGGCAATGTCAGTAGAGCTAAGTATTTGAGCTGTCAGTCACAGAGTTTTGACTGTCTGTCAACTCGGATCTCTCAAAGAGCTGGGAATTAAGGGGCAGCCAGAAAAAAAGGTGTTTTGGACTGTTCCAATGGGCTTTGAAACAGGAAGGAAAATTTGTTTATAGGAACTATTGGCAGGGAGTACCATAAAGAAGGTAAATATAAAAGTAAGTGATAATCAAGATTTAATGATGTTTAGTCACAGGTCTCTAGGACAGAGTCATGCCCAGATGACAGTCCAGGGTAATAGGTGTTGACCTCATGCTTTCACACAAAGGGTATAATAAAATTTAAGAAAAGGATTATGGACTTGGCAGACAGAGGAATAGGTTGTGCCAGAGACAGGTCGGCCTACGTCTCCAGTCCATTGTTAAATTTTTGGTGTGAGTATCTATACCTTTTTTAAAAATAGACTCAATTTATTGTTTTGTTGTTTGGACTTAAGAAAGTGTTGAAGAAAATGATAATAATGTAGATTAAATTTAAGTGTGTCCAGCATGCATTTTTTCCCTCAGAGAGCAAGTTGTTAAATATTTAGCAGCACACTCCTGCAGAGACTAAAAATTCACATCCCACCTCTGGTTCTTACTATGTGAACCTTCAAACCTCTTTGGCTTCAGTTTCTTCATCTGTAAAAAGAGTTTGGATTTAGATGTCCTCTAAGATCCTTTCCAGATCTAGATCTGTGAACTTCTATTTCCAATTACTTGCTTCAGAAAAAAATAATCAGAGAAGAGGGGAGCAAGGATTTATTTGGATTTCCATGAGCCAAAATTTCAAGAATAGAGGCTGGCCTCGCCCTGGGGACAAGATCTGAAAGTTTAGTCCTAGAATGTAGAGGGAACTAAGAAAGTAAACTCCCTGATCTAACTGCAACACTAGGCTTAGCCCTGAAGGCTTTTGGGACTCTAGGTCTGTCTTTTACTTATTATTTTAAGCTCTTGTCTGTATAAATAAGCAGTAGAAAACAAAACAAGTCTACTTTTGTTTCTTATTCCCTAAAATTTCAAGAGGCTGAGTACAGAAGGGCAAGGCAGAGCAAGATAGAAATGGAGACTTCCCTTGTCTGGACTTTGCCATCAGGTCCTCACTCTCTGTTAGAGTGTAAGATCCTTGAGAACATGAACCATTTTTTTTTTTGGGGGGGGCTTGCATTTCTATCCCTAGTACTTAGTACTTTTTCAGTTATTCCAGTAATATCTAACTCTTCTTGACCCTGTTTATGACTTTCTTGGCAAAGATATATAAGTGGTTGACCATTTCCTTTTCTAGCTCATTTTACAAATGAGGAAACTGAGGCAAATAGAGTAAAGTGCCTTGTCCAGGGTCCCACAAAAAGTTTGAAGCTAGATCTGAACTCATGTCTTCTTGACTCCAGATACAGTGTTCTATTCACTGTATGTAATCACTCAGTAAAGGCTTGTTGACATGACGTGAATTCCCTTCCATTGGAAGCTATTCAATCCTGGGGGAGTTAGACTAGGAGGAAGGGTGGTTGTAACCAACCAAGTTAGGAGGATTGTGGGAGAAAAAAAAGAGGAGCCCTTGGTGCTTAGCTACAATGGGCCAAACAATGAGAACAAGAAGTCCAAGCTGGGCTGAAGGGGTAGTGAGCATACCAGCTTGGCTAGAATAGAGAGCTTTGTATAAGAAAGCATTAAGAGATAAGGCTGGCAGAGTGAATTGGGGTCAGACTGTGGAGGATTTTGAATGACAGACTAAGGAGTTCCAGATTTGTCCTTCTGTCATTAGGATTCTAAACTCCTTTTGGAAATCAAGACCTCTTTTAGCCCTGAAAGAAAGAGTACAGATAATCCTATTAATTGGCATCCCACAGTTTCTAGATCTGAGCCACAGATTTTTAGGTCTTTGCCATAAATTATTCAATCCCTTTGTGAGCTCTAATCCTGGCCCTGATGTTGACTAAGTACATGAATTTGGGAAGCCACTTAACCTTTTGAGGTCTGATTTCCTAGTCTTTAAAACAAAGGGGTAATATTGGAGGAACTAAATTCTCTTTCAGCTCTGTGATTCTATGTAAGATTTTAGAAGCATCATGGGAGAGTGGAAGGAGGGCCAGGATGCATAAAAGTATGAATGAAATCTACCTCTACACATCTTGGGGGACCAGTTCCATTGATCTTTCCATCCAAGACCACGCATGCCTATGCTTTGGAAACAGGAACACGGGTTCAAATAATGCCTCTGACACATACTGGTTATGTGACTTTGGACAAATCACTTAATCTCTAAAATATCTGAGGGGACAGCTGGATGGAGCAATAGATAGTGTCCTGTTTGAGTCAGGAAGACTCATCTTTCTGAGTTTAAATCTGACTACAGATACTTATTAGCTATGTGATCCTGGGAATGTCACCTAAACTGTTTGCCTCAGTTTCCTCAAGTGTAAAATGAGATGGAGGAGGAAATGACAAACCACTCTAGTAATTTTGCCAAGAAAACCCCAAATGAGGTCCCAAAGAGTCAGACATAACTGAACGATAATAATATCTGTTCACTAAAACAGAAAGTTATCGCTTTACTCTGATATGTCTGAATAATTCTCTAAAACTAGGTTGCAGAGAAGTTGGCATTAAATACCTTTGGAGGCAATTTCCATGAGTAAATCCCTTACACTGATGAAATCCCAGATGCAATCCTCTCTTCATTTCCCTACTCCCTATTTCCCAAATAGAGTATTTATCTCCTATTTCTAAGAAAAATCAGCAGTGCAATCCTTGAGCAGAAGAGCATTTGGGATGTAAAATGAGAGCTACTTTTAAAAAAGAGACACATTCTACTTGAGTTGTTCTCGATAGCCTCTAGCACAAGCCTTAGCAACAGCTTATAAAATAAACATCAGGAAATAATGAAAACTGTTAACTATCCATGCTGTTTTCCTGTCAGTGAACTGAAGCAATCTGAGGATACTCAGGAACAACAAATAGGTCTTAAGAGAACTTCATAGGAACCATAGATCATTATAGCTGGAGGAGACTTCCTGGTGTGAAAATAGAAGAATTACAAGAATACTATTAGGACAAGAAACAAGGTGGGCCAATGTCTTAGAGCCAATAAGGTTGTTTATCCTCTAATTTGAGGTAGGGGAATTGGAATGGCTACCCACATCCCCACTCACCACTTTGGATTTTTTTTTTTAAACCCTTACCTTCCATCTTGGAATCAATACTCTGTATGGGTTCCAAGACAGAAGAGTGGTAAGGGCTAGGCAATGGGGATTAAATTGGCATGGACATTGTACCCACAAAACTATAGAAGTGTTTCAGGCAAACTAGAAGCAGGGAAATTCCTTTGCTCCCTTACATTCTTGTGACTCCTAACCCAAAACATCTGATAACTCCTATAAGACCCTGAGAGGATTATCCTCCTTGGATTGTCCTTTAGATGGACAGAGAGATACACCATCTTGATATCATCCTGTTGTATCTCAGACTTCCATCTGTCCTCTGAACTATGAGGGCCACCCCCTATGTCTTCAGGCAGACCAAAACCCCCACTGAATGCCTGAGTGGTTACCACACTAGAGTCACATACTCACTGTTGTAAAGAGTATAAAACCCCCTGAACTGAAGCATTTGGGGAGCAACCCCTAGGGTTGTTCCATTCATGCCATAACTGGAGGAGACAGCTTTTCCATCTATGCCAGTGGTTCCCAAGCTTTTTTGGCCTACCACCCCTTTCCAGAAAAAATATTACTTAGCACTCCCTGTCACATACTAACACTGCCCCCTTACAGTTATTCACCACCCCCAAATGCACCTGTGGCCATCACTGCTCTCCTGGATTGCTGCAGCACCCACCAGGGGGCGGTGGTACCCACTTTGGGAATCACTGATCTGTGCTGTCCCCCACAAAGAACAGTTCCACATCTAGCTGTTCTACCATGCTATTCCACCTTGCTAACCCACCTTGCTCTTCTCCCGGCCATTCTCAACATTACTTTCCTAATTAATAAATTTCTCTTTTTATTTTTAAGCTAAGTTTGGAATCTTGCATTCTTGCAAAAAGTATCCTTTCTGAACCCAGGGATTCATCATTGTAACTGACTATGTGAGGGGGTTCTGCACCCCATAACAAAGTGGCTTGCCCAGGGTCACACAGCTAGGAAGTGTCTGAGGCCAGGTTTGAACCCAGGACCTCTTGTTTCTGGGCCTGGCTCTCAATCCACTGAACTACCCAGCTGCGCCCCGCCCCACTTTATATTTTGAAGGGAGAAAAAGAAAAATGATTGCTATGGAAAAAAATGTGGTAGTAGAATGGGAAAATTATTTGAAAGGAACTTCAGTGAAGGCAGAAGAAGGATGAGAAAAAAATGATATTCAAAGGTATAAGGAATAGAGAAATGGTGAATGACTGGTAGAAAAAAAAAATCATTGAGCAAAAATGGAGCACCAATTCCCTCTAATCTCAGCCTTTGCCATCTTTGAGAAGAAATCTTGGCATAAGGGCAGGGTCTGGTGAATCATCAACCACCCTGAAATTACAACCCCCCAAAGTGCAGAGTGATTAATAACTACTTCAGTTAGCTACCTTGCTAGGGGCTAACTTGCTGGGCCAGCACATTTATAAGGCTGAACTCCCCTGCTGGGAAATGTTTTGGACTGCTTCTCTGGAAACTAATGAACCCCGTGAGGGTCAGAATGCATGAGGATATCAATGTGTATACAACTGGCCTACTGGGGCATTTTAAACTCTTGACAGTCTACTACACTCTCCCTCCTGTCTGTTTCTTCAGGTGGAGGCTCCTTTCTAATTGCCTAACTTTTTGATCCAAGTCACTAGTCTACATCTGATTCCTCTAAGGTTGAATTTGGGGACCTTAAAAACCCCATGTCTTTTTTCCTTTTTTTTGTCTTTTAAAGAAAACATATTTAGTGAGTCTTTTAAAATTTGATGTGCTATTTTAGCAAAATATGCAATGGGTCTTCATCTTCCCCAGAATAGTTTCTGTGGGCTGCCAGCAATTTTGGAGACAGTTATCTACCCAAGCTAGGGTGGTCCTTCCTTTTAAGCTGGAATTTCTCCCTTTCTCTCCCACTGTATCTTCTTTGAGATGAGATGGACAAGAAGGGGACAGGAGGGTGAGTTGTGCGGTCAGTAGAAGATCACGTGAAAAAAATTGCCAAGTCACCCCAACCTGTTCGTCATATATTAGGAGCAAGGTGCAAAGAGAACAAGTATTCTAAGTTCTTCTCCAAAGTCTGCGATTTGGTGGTTATTACTGAAGAGCTAAGCATGCATAGGATGGGAGGGAGGGGAGAGGAGAGGGGGAGAGGAGCAAATTTATGGAAAACAAAACAGGAAAATCAGAGTACATGAGTAGCATAGAAGCACTGTGAGAGAGCTCCCAATGCTAACATTTTGTACTTAAGTGTTGTGAAAGGAAAGAAATAAACAGAAGAAGCAATTAATAATAACTAGCATTTATATGATATGTTAAGATTTCCTCTTCCTCCTCCTCTTCCTTCTTTCTCTTCCTCCACCTGCTTTTCTCCCTCTTTGTCTCTCTGTTTCTCTGTCTTTCTCTCTCTGTCTTTCATTCTCTGTCATTGTCTCTCTCTCTTGATCTCTTTGCCTCTATCACTCTTTCTCTCTCTGTTTCTGTTTTTCTTTCTCTCTCTTTCTCTCCCTCTGACTC
The DNA here is from genome assembly GCF_016433145.1 of Gracilinanus agilis. NCBI lineage: Eukaryota > Metazoa > Chordata > Mammalia > Didelphimorphia > Didelphidae > Gracilinanus > Gracilinanus agilis. Next base: position 356,123,004 of record NC_058132.1, read on the forward strand.
TCCCTCTCTGTCTCATCATCTCTCTTTCTATTTTATTTGTTTTCTTTTTCTCTTTTTTTGTCTCTTTTTTATTTGTCTCTTTCTCTATCTCTGTCTCTCCCTCTCTCCCTGTCTCATTGTCTCTCTTTCTACTTTATTTTCTCTCTTTTTCTTTTTCTTTTTACTTCTCTTTCTGTCTCTTTCTATCCCTGTCTCTTTCTGTCTCTGTCTCTCTCTCCCTCCACCTCTCCCTTTCCCTCTTCCTTCTTTGTTGATAGATGCCCTCTAGTTCAAGATGTCAAACTCTGCCAAATGAACTAGTACACCATATTTTCAATTCTGGTTCCTGTGATCCCAAATACACAGACTACCATCAAATTATTAAAAAATCTTGCTGTTACATTTTTATCTTTGAAGCAACTAGGTATTTCATTAGATTAGATAGAGTCCCCTGGCCCTGGGGTCAGGAAAATCTGAGTTTAATCCAGGCTTAGATCCTGAGAAAGTCACTTAACTTGTTTGCCTTAATCCACTGAAGGAGACAGCAAATGACTTTGGGATCTTTTCCAAGAAAATCTTGTGAACAATATGGTTGATAGGGTTATGAAGAGTTGGATGTGACTGAATGACTTGATCCCCATCAACAAAGAGTGGAGCTTAAGCTGAGCTTTGAAGAAAGCTCGGGATTTTGAGCGGTGGAGATGAGGAGGGAGAACATTCTAGGCTTTGGAGAAAGCCTGTGCAAAACAACAAAGACTGGAGACATTACAGTGAATTCTAAGTGCAGGGAGATCAGTATGACTGAAATATAGAATGCTCTGATGGGGTTAGGTACTAAAAATTAAGAGTCAATCATCATTGTTAACATTCACAGGAAGGAAACAAGCTAGGTGGCTCAGTGGATTGAGAGCCAGACCTAGCGATGGGAGATTCTGGGTACTTTCTAGGTGTGTGACCCTGGGCAAGACACTTAACCATTGCCTAGCCTGTACCACTCTTCTGTCTTGGAACCAATATACAGTACTTATTCTAAGATGGAAAATAAGGTTTTAAAAAAGGGGAAAAAAACTGAAAATAAGGAAAGAAGGAGACGAGATCTTATTGAGTGCTTAGAATGAGCCAGTCACCCTGCCAAAAACTTTACATCTTATTTCAAAGTCACAACAACCCTGGGAGGTAGGTATTATTATTATTCTTATTTAACACTTGAAGAAAATGAGGCAAATAAAGGGTAAATGATTTTCCCAGGGCCACACAACTAGAAATGTCTGATTGTTCTATCTCTGAGCCACCTAGCTATCTCCTAGAAGATAATTTTAAGATGAGACTTATAAAAATGACTTGACAATAGTCTGTGTTGGGTTAAGAACTTTTAGGTTTAGGAAAGGAAAGCAGTGTTATGTGACTCTTGACTCCTAATCTGGGATGCTTGCAAAGAAACTAGCCTTTCTTTAACCATCCATTTCCAGCTGGAGATAACTTACTTGACTTTGTTGTAACTCAGATTTATCTTTAAATATTTGGATATTCGATTTCACTTTGTCACATATAATTAAGACTTTTTTTTGGAAGCAGCTTCCTGTATACTTTTGGTTTTTATGTGATATGAAATCTTAACAACAAAAATCATATAGCCTCAAAGTTGGAAACCGTGTTAAAATTTATCTATCCCAATCCCTTCTGAAGGAAGCTAGGTGAGTACAATGAAGAGAACATTCACCATAGAGGCAGGAGGACCTGAGTCAAAATCTAGCCTCAGATACTTACTAGTAGTGTGACCCTTGGCAAGTCACTTAACCCTGTTTGCCTCAGTTTTCTCATTTGTAAAATGAGCTGGAGAAGGAAATGACAAACCACTCTAGTAACTTTGCTAAGAAAACCCCAAATGGTGTCAAGAAGAGTCAGCTATGACTGAAAATGAGGCAATAACAATTGCTTCCTTATCTGAAGGATAAGGATAGAATTTTGTCTATGAAATCTGGGTTGTTCTCAAATATCTCAAAATGACAGAAGACTTAACTGTCCCCTAATAGGATGGGCCTTTTCAGTTTTCTTTTCACTAATGGTGATCAGTATGCATCACCCTCTTCATCTCTGTGATCCTGATATGCATCTGCAGTGTTGCTGGTCCAAAGCACAGGTTTATGCCTGGTTTTTTAATTTAGTTTTTTTTTTTAAACCCTTACCTTCTATGTTAGAATTAATACTAAGTATCAGTTCCAAGGCAGAAGAGTGGTGAAGGCTAGGCCATTGGGGTTAAGGGACTTGTTCAAGGTCACACATCTAGGAAATATTTGAGATCTAATTTGAACTCAGGACCTCCCATCTCCAGGCCTGCTTCTCTGTCTACTAAGCTATCTAGCTGGCCTGGATGGCTTTCTTTAATGCCATCCATTGTCTATTCTGTGGAATTCCTGATTTTTAGTGTGTTGCACTCAGTATTCTTGTATGAAATTCTTTTAACTAGAGAAAGTGGAATTTATATGAGCTATTTGGCTCTTTTCATGTTTCACCTTGAGTGAGCTCTTTTTATTTTTTAATCATGTTTGTTCGGTCCTCATTAGATTAAAGACTATTCTCCTAGATGGAAAAGAGATTTTGATACATTAAAGAACTTGTGCTGTCTTTGTGAATGCTTTCTATCCATCAATGAAGATTGTGACCCCCTGTACCTTTTTTTCTTGTGTGATTCTTGACCATGAATTTTCATAAATCCTTCATAGCAGACTCACTGGATACACTAGAGGTCTTCTGTTGATTTTTTTTCCAATACTCAAATGGATTAATTACACTTTACCTCTGTTTTTTCTTTCTTACTCTCTCCCTCTCTGTTGTCAACTTGGAAAAACACAGAACAGGGGGCAGCTAGGTGGCTCAGTAGATTGAGAGCCAGGCCTAGAGATGGGAGGTCCTAGGTTCAAATCTGGTCTCAGACACTTCCTAGCTGTGTGACCCTGGGCAAGTCACTTAATCTCCATTGCCTAGCTCTTATCACTCTTCTGCCTTGGAGTCAAAACAGTATTGACTCCAAGACAGAAGGTAAGGGTTATTAAAAAACAAAAACAAAAACAAAAACAAACAAACAAACAAACAAACAAAAAAGAAAAACAGAACTACTAAAGTAGTCAGAAAAACCAAATCTTTAATCAGGAAAGAGACATGTCCTTAAATATCAAATATTAGCTCCCACACAGAGTCAAACCCTAGGGGCTCTGGAGACAGTGTCTCTGAGAGAATCACCTCACTAGATGATTCTCCAAAGAACAATAGAACATAGGGAAACTCAGGCCAGGGAAGTATGATCCATTGGCTTTACAATGGTTACAGAAAAATGAGAAGTCCAAGACAAGATTACTAGGGAGAGGCTGATGCTTTACAATGGATATTAAAGAAAGAGTCCAACCAAGAGCTGGGGTACCTGGGAGAGGACTTTGATACAATGGAAGAAACTACTAAGACAAGAAGGGTGTTTAACATTTGATTTTATCTACTTGTCCCACCTACACTGGGATCATTAAATACTTTAAGGTCTATTGTTCAGTCTGAAACAAAGTCAGTCTGGACTCCCCTTCAGGCATTTTCCCAAGGGACAGAAGTAAACTTGGGGTCTCCAAAAACCCAGTCGACACTGTCTTAGTCTCTGTCTCTATTTCTATCTCTCCGTTTCTGTCTCTGTCTCTATCATTGTCTGTCTCTCTGTCTGTCTTAGAGGATAATTTCATTAGCATTTACAATTCCATTTAAAATATTGTGAAATGAAAAGAATTCTGGATTTGGAATCAGAGGAACTGGGTTCTAATCTCCGGTCTGCCACTTACTTTCTGGGAGATCTTAGGCAAGTTAGTCAACCTCTCTGGACTGCAGTTTCTCATCAATAAAATGAAAGAGTTAGAATAGCTGATGTCTAACTTCCTTCCATTTCCATGACTTACTTATGCTGGTCCAAAACTTGTTTCATTAAAGTCACCTGGGAGCAATGAGAAATTTAGTGACTTGCCTATGCTCAGAATTTGAATCTAAGTCTTTCTGACTCCAAGAGCACATATTTATTTACTATCTTCATTGCCTCTCTATTGTCTCTTATTCTTCAATGAGCATTTAAGCACCTACTATGTGCAAAATATTGTGCTAGGCACTGGGAATTTAAAAAGTAATTTTTGTCTTCAAAGAGTTTACATTCTACTAAGGAATCTATAATTATAATACACAAGCATATACTAGATAATTTGAGGAGAGAAATAGTTCTAACAATTTGAGGAATCAAGAAAGGTTTCTTAATAGTGGTGGTACCTGAGCTGGGCTTTGAAGAGAAAGCTGGGAATTCTGGAAAGCTGAGATGAAGAGAGTCTGCATTCACATTTAACCCATGGCCCAGAATTCCATACTTTTATTATGCAAAATTGTTTTTATCTTGGGAGTAGTCCCTCAAAACATCTTTCCCTGATTTATTTTGATTGTGCCCAAAGTTCTTTTTTTTTTTAGTATTATTCATTTATTTCAAACATTCTTTTAAAAAAAATTTTGAATTCCATATTCTTTTTCTCCCTCCTTCCCCTCCACCACCCACTGAGAAGGCAAGCAATATGATATCAATTATACATGTGAAATTATGCAAAACATATTTCTATATTAGCCACAGTGCAAAAAAAAAAACAACAAGAAAAGTAAAGTGAGAAAATTATACTTCTATTTGTATTCAGAGTTCCTCGTTTTTCTCTCTGAGGTAGATAGCATTTTTTCATCATGAATCCTTTGGAATTGTCTTGGATCATTGTATTGATCAGAATAGACAAGTCTTTCACAGACGATTATCATTATAACATTGCTGTTACTGTGCACAATGATCTCCTGGTTCTTCTCACTTTACTTTGTATCAATTCATATTAGCTCTACCATGCTTTTCTGTAACAACCTTTCTGGCCATTCCTTATAGCACAATAGTACTTCAGCACAATCATATACAATAACTTATTTAACGATTCCTCAATTGATGAGCATTTCCTCAATTTCCATTTCTTTGCCACTGTAAAAAAAGCTGTTATGAATATTTTTGTACACATAGATAGGTCCTTTTCATTTTATCTCTTTGGTGTATAGATGTAGTAATGGCATTGCTTAGGAAAAGGGTATGCCGTTTCATAGCCCTTTGGACATAGTTCCAAGTTGTTCTCCAGAATGATTGGAGCAGTTTACAACTGTACCAACAGTGCATCAATGTACCTATTATTCTTCTATTCCCTCCAGCATTTGACATTTCTGATAGATATGAAATGTCCTACAGAGTTATTTTAATTGGCCTTTGTCTAATGAATAGTGACCTCAGATAGCTACGATTTCTTCGGAAAACTACATGTTTGCGTCCTTTGACCATATCTTAAGCACAGAATGGCTCTTATCTTTATAAATTTACTCAGATTTCTGTATATTTGAGAAATGAGGCCTTTATTAGAGAAACTTGCCATAATATCTTTTGATATTACTTCATTATTTATGATACCTTTTAGCAAAATGTAGTTTCTCATTTAATTAGGTCTAATTTTGCTTTTGATTTGTCTGAGATCATGATTGCTATCTGTTTTGTTTTTTTTTAATTTCAGCGGAATCACATTAGATTCTCCTTCAGCTCTTTATTTTAACTCTGTATCTTTCTGTTTTAAGTATGTCTGATACAAAGTTAGATTCTGGTTTCTAATCCATTCTACTATCTAATTCTGCTTATTCATGAGCTCATCCTATTCATATGCACAGTTATGATTATTAACTGTGTGCTTCTCTCTGTCTCATTTTCTTATGTTTCTTCTTTTTCCCTTCTCCCTCCTCTAAAGTTGGCATTGCTTCAAACCACTGCTTCTCTTGATTCACTCTTTTATCATCCTCACTTCTTTTATCTTATCCACTACCCTTCTATTTTCTTAGTGGGTGATATAGATTTCAATACACAACTGAGTTTGTAGATATATTATTCCTTTGAACCAGTTCAGATGAGAGTGAGGTTCAAGCATTGCCCATCCTGCAATTTCCCCCTCTATGGTAAAATGTCTTGTTTGTGTGTGTGCCTCTTTTTGTGAGAAAATTTTCTTCATTTTGCCTCTCCCTTCCTCTTTCTTCCAGTACATCCATTTTTTCTCACCTTTTCATTTTTTTCAAAGATCATACCTATGCCTTCTGCCTATGTAAACTCCCCCCTAACTTCCCTAAAATGATACAATTCATAGGACTTATGTGCAGCATCTTCCCATATAGGAATATAAATAGTTTTATTTCATTAAGTCCTTAATGGTTAGTCTTTCCTCTTTGCCTTTTTATCTTTCTCTTGAGATATGTTTGAATGTCAAATTTTCTATTCAACTCTGATCTTTTCATCAGGAATGCTTAAACCTCTATATTTAATTAAATGTCCATTTTTTTTTTTTTGCCCTGAAGGATTATGTTCAGTTTTGCTGGATTGAGGATTCTTGATTGTGACCCTAGATCCCTTGTCTTCTAAAATATCACATTCCAAGTTCTTTTTTCCTTTATTTTTCATATATTTTTAAAAGTCTTACTTTCCATCTTAAATTTTATACTAAATAAAGACAGAAGAGATATAAGGGCTAGGCAATCGAAGTTAGGTAACTTGCCCAGGGTTATACAGTTAGGAAGTGACTGAGGCCAAATTTGAACCCAGGTCCTCCTGACTCCAAGCTTGGCTCTCTATCCACTGTGCTATCTAGTTACATTCCCCTGTCTCTTAACATGGAAGCTAAAAAATCTTCTGTGATCTCGACTGTGGCTCCATATTTGAATTGTTTCTTTCTAGTTGCTTGAAATATATTCTCCTTGACCTGGAGCTCTGGAATTTGGCTATAATCCTGGAAGTTTTCATTTTGGGATTTCTTTCAGGAGGTGATCAGTGAGTTCTTTAGAGATTTATTTTACCCTTCGTCTCTAAGATAGGAAGGAATTTTTCCTTGATAAATTCTTGAAATATGATGTCTAGGCTCTTTTTTTTGACCATGGATTTCAGGTAGCTTAATAAATTTTAAATGATTTCTTCTTGATGTATTTTCCAGGTCAGTTGTTTTTATGATGTGATATTTCACATTTCCTTCTATTATTTTATTCTTTTGACTTGATTGTATTGTTTCTTGATGTCTCATGGAGTCATTAGGTTTCATTTGTCCAATTCTTTTTTTAAGAAAATATTTTAGCAGTGAGCTTTTGTGGTCATTTTCATTTGTCTAGTTCTGCATTTTAGGAATTTCTTTTCTTCTGTGAATTTTTGGCACTCTTATTACCATTAGGACGATTCTGTTTTTAAAGGTGTTTTCTTCAATGTTTTTTTGTGTGCTTGTTTTACCAAGCCTTTAATTGGCCTTATCATTTTCTTCTTTCATTCATTTCTTTTCCCAATTTTTCCTCTACCACTTTTATCTGTTTCTTTAACTTGTCCAGGAATTCTTGTTGGTTTTGTGTCCAATTAGCATTTTTTTGAGGTTTTGCTTGTTTTAATAGTATTTTCTTCTTCTGAGTTTGTGTCTTTGTCTGATCTCTTGGACTGTGATGGTTCTTTTCCCAGCAAAAGACCCTTTGATCCTGTAGCTATAAACAATAGTACTCTTCTTCTCCTAGAACTATGACCACATTCCCTGATTCCTTGTGACTGACAAGTCTTCCATTCTACCTTGGAAGTGTGACCAAGAACTATCTATGGATAATAGAGTTTTCAATCAGTTCCAGCTGCACCCAATACCAGAAATTGGTCCTCTATAATCTCTTTCTGACAAGTTGTCCCTTACTACCTCTGGGAAGAGAGCTCCCAAAGTTGCTGCTGCTGTTGTGGCAACTGCCAAGGCTCACCACTATAGCTATGCTACAAAAGTGTTACTTGCTGATCTCCTAAGTTTTCTTAGGTTAGGAAAATGTTTCATCTTGATCTTTTGTTGACTCTACCTCTCCAAAATGTTATCTGTTGAATCATTTTAAAGTAATTTGGAGAGGAATATTGAGAGAGCTCAGTTGGGTTGCTCCCTCTAATTCACCATCTTGGCTCTACCATCATGATCAAATTTCTTTTGAGAAATTCTAAAATACAATTTGTCTTTGGCTTTTCACATATATCGTGGGAAAAGGCTTTGCAATTCTTTTGTAAAATTCAGTAATGTATATTGGGCACTATATTAGCCTTTACTTCATTCACCACACCAAAAATTCAGAGAATACAATAATAGCAGAAAGGAAAGTCCATGCCTTCTTTTCTTCATTTTGTGGCTTAGCTCCTTGTTATTCCTTCAGTTCTAGTGCCATATGCTACTCGGAAAAATTCTCTTTCTTTTCAGAAATCCAGGTCCCTGAAATCTTTAGGTACTCAATATTGCTCAGGAAAATTACACCCCCCCCCTTTTTTTTATTACTAAGGCTGACATACTAGAACTCAACATTATTGAAGAAAAAATTAGTCAGCATTTCCCACATTGCTAAAAGGGCAATTATAATACAGCTCAAAATCTTCCTGTTTTAGGAAGGATGAAAGGAGTGAGTTTTGGCTTTAATTGCTAGCAGCCATTTGTACATTCCATTTCCTCTCATTCTTCTCCCCTTTAACCAAAAGAGGTTTCCCTATGTTCTGAATGACTTTGACACATCCTGTTCCAAAGTCCATTGGTCTAACAGTTACTGAGTCTACTAATAGACCAACACTGTTTCCTCCATGTATAAAATAATACAAAGTACTTTGTGTCCCCATTTTTTAACATTTTTTTGTAGTCGTTCAATTGTTCAATCACGCCTGACTCTTCATGATCCAATAGGCCACACTGCCCATGGAGTTTTCTTGGCACAGATACTAGAGTGGTTTACTATTTCCTTCTCTAGTGGATTAAGGCAAACAGAGGTTAAGTTATTTGTACAGGGTCACACAATTAATAAGTACATGAGACCACAGTTGATTTTGGGTCTTCCTTACTAGTCTCAGCATTCTATTTATTAAGTCATTTAGTTGCCAGCCTTGTACATAATATATGCTTAATTAATGTCTGTGAAATTGTATTTAAACATGCAGATTATCTTCAATGGTTGTACCCAATTGTACTCAGTTCCAGGATTCTGGAAGTAATACTTTCTTTGCATAAGACTGCCCATATGACTCAGAGGAGTGGCCTAGTGAATATTTTTGAGTAAAGAGCACTTGAGAAAAGCTTGCAAAGTGTCTTGGATTTTTGCTAAGGAGAAAGAAAATTACACAGACTGCGTTGAAGAATTTGAGGGTTTATGAGAGTGTAGGGAGAAAAGAATGCCTTATGCACAGCAAAACTGTGGAGGAAATTCATGCCTTAAAAACTCATATTTAGGGAATGTGGTCATGTATGATATGATGAATCTCAATAGGGATAAAATATTGGGATGTTCACTGAAGATAAGAACACTAGATTTTGACCTCATAGGGCCGAGTTTTGAACTTTGATCCTGTCTGACTGTGGGCAAATCATTTATTTTCTTTGGACCATATTTTTATAAAATGAGAAGATAGGGGATAAGATGGCATAATGAAAAACATACTGGATTCAGTATGAGAGGACCAGGATTCCTATTTGATTCTGCCATTTATTAATCGTATGACCATAGCCAATTAGCTTCACTTTTCTGTGTCTCAGTTAATTCATTTGTAAAATGAAGGAATTATCTTAGATGACTTCTAAAACCCCATTAGACACCTTAAGATATGATTCTATGATCTCTAAGGTAACTCTGGATCTAAATTTTCTTATCTGATAGAGGCAGAAATATAACATGTTAGAGGGATTGGGCTGTTGAGATGTGGATGTGCTTCCTTGAGAAAGTTTACCAAGTTTAACCATTATCAGCAATTCAAGGATCCAAGACAACTACAAGGGAATCATGATAAAAAAGGCTATCTACTACCATAGAAGGAACAGATGGAGTCCAAATGCAGACTGAAGTATGCCATTTTCACTTTATTTCTTCTATGAATTTTTCTCTGGTTTAAGCAATATGGGTCTTCTTTCACCACATGAAGAACGTGGAAATATGTGCTGTATTATAATGCACATACAATCTGTATGATATTACCTGCTGTCTTGGAGAGGGGAGAAGGATGAGAGGGAAGGAGAAAACATGAATCACAAAATGTCAGAAAATGATTATTAAAAATTGTATTGATATAATCTGGAAAAAATTTTTAAAGAAAAAGTTTACAAGAAACATATTTTGTTGGGATTTCATTTCTATAGGGTGATTACAATTGAAAAACTTCTTCTACCAACCCAAATGAGAACTTTATGCAATTATAATCTTCCGCTAGATGTCTGCAGGCACTTAATCATTACATGATTTGCTCAGCTTCACACCAGTAGTGTCAAGTATTTATCTAGGATACCGCATTGCCTTTTCTACAAAGTGGCAAATGGACTATCAGAACAAATTTCATATTTGATAGAGTTCCATTATGACAGATAGAGTAAAAGGAGAATTCATTCAATTAATTTACGTGTTCATTCATTCATTTATGGAATATTTCATATACTAATCTTTTCAGGTAGGTAATGAACTCCATTTTTCAGAAGAGGAAACTAAACCTCAGAGAGGTAAACAAAACAAAACAAAGTGTCTGAGGCCATACATGGATGAGTTTTACTATAGAAAATCTGCTTTCTCCATAGAACTGAAAGTGAGTGAGGGGGTCAATAGATCTGTATCACCAGCCCAAGTGAAGCTAGGAAGTATCTGAGATCAGATTTGAATCTAGGACCTCCTGTCTCCAGGCCTGGCTCTCAATCCACTGAGCCACCCAGCTGCCCTTTATCTTTCCTTCTTGTATTTGTTTCATTAGTGTTTAGCAAAGTGCCTGACACAGGGCAACTGCTTAAAAAATACTTTTTCATTTATTTATTCCTTAACCCGTGAACATATTGTTTGCCCTAAAAGAATGTAAGCTCCCTAGAGGCAGGGACTATTTCATTTTTTGTCTTTGTGACGTTTCTGATGGCTTTAAGTTGATGATTCTAGCTCTAGGATATTGCAAACACTTCTTGCTAGATTGAGTTAAATTGAATCAATTATGAAATTATAAAATATAGAATAGGAAAGGATCCTAGAACTTGCCTAATTCTTCCCCCAAATTGTTCATATGAAGAAACTGAAGCCCAGAGAAATGATCTATTCTCATGAAGGCATAGAGAGTCCCAGAGATATAATGCAAATCCCCAAACTCTAATCATAAATAGGCAGCTAGATGGTTCAGTGGACCAAGAGCAGGGTTTATAGTTAGGAAGACCTGAGTGAATCTTCAGATTTGCCCTAGCTGTGTTTCTTCAACTGTAAAATGGCGATAATAATAGCACTTTCTTGTTATGGGGTTATAATAAGGATGAAATGAGTAAACATAGAGAAGGCATGTTGTCAAACCTCAAGATGCTATATAAATGTTATTATTATTAAATTTAATGTTCTTTCCTTTTGCTCAGTGTTTTTGTTCCTTGAACCCCTTTAAACAAAGGAAAATGTGAGTTGTGAAACCCTAGGAAAATTTAATATGTTACTCATAATATTCTTTATAATTATTTACTGCTTTAGGATTAAAGAATTTTTAGCATGAACCCCTTGGGCCATTGGAGTGAACCTATCTTTGTAAAATACAAAATGGGAACCACTTCTATAAGCTAACCCCCTATTTGTTATGAGGGAAAAGAGCTGTCTGCTTAGACTATCTTCTTAATTGGAAATCAAACATTCTTTCCACTCTACTATAATATGTTTCTGAACCTCAAGTGTAGGGAGTTGTATTGCTTTTTTTTCTTTTTCCTACTTTATTATGGGTTTCAGTGAAATGGAATCCTATGGTCCTCCTGTGCAAGGAGTAAGCAGATCTTTCTGAGCAAGGCCTTTGGAGAGTGTGCCAGTTGGCTGAAGTAGGGACTCATTTTTTTTATTATGATACTGATGCCTGGTTAGATTATAGTATTTATTTGGCTATTTATTCATTTATTTGTAGCTTATCTAGCCCTATTATTCACAACCAGGTGATTTACTTAAATCCTGACTTTTAAAGATCATACAACCAGGAAAGGGGATGGCAGTGATGTAGACAAATATCTAACATCTGTGCTGAGGAGAAACATGTGTTTCACATCTGAAATGCATCCTGAGGCTTTAGCAGCCCAGGATTCTTGCTAACAACAGCAGGGACACATGTTTTCTGGAAGAGGATCTCAGGAAATTCAAACTCATCTGATACAACGCCTAATTGTTTTTTATTGTGTTAGATGGATTCCACCAAGCTAGACATGAATATCTTGCATAAGGGTTTACTGTAGCCAATGTCTTTTGGGGTAAGGGGGAATGTGGTAAATAATGAAAGGAAATCACCCAGAGATGAATGGAAAATGGAAGAGCTCTTTCCAGTAATCTGGAACCAAAATGTCCTCAGTTTCTTTGTTCTCTCCCACATTCACATTTGAGAAAGGCCTTTCTCATTTATGATAGTGTATTAAATGCTTCTTTATTGGCAAATAAAAAAAGAAATATCAGAACGATCTGCTTTGGAATTTAATTTATAAGCTCACATATTAACTTCAGATTCATCTGACAGTTTTGTTGGTTGACTCAATAAAAACAGAAAGAATCCTTTCCTTTCCTTCCCTCCCACACTTAAGAAATTCTAATTATTAGACTTCATTATTTAGTTCCTATTGTCTCCTAATGGCAATAGATAAGACATCATGTAGTAGAATAAAGATCACTGAATTTCATTTCATTTATTTGTGGTTTAGATAATTTTTCTATAAAATAGGAATCATAGATTTAGAGCTGGAGAGGCCATTTAGTCCAGCCAGCCACTTCACTAATAGATGAAGCTTAGAGTGATAACTTCATTTTATCAAGGTAGCAAGGGGCAGAGTCAGAATTTAGACAAAGGACCTTTGACTTTGATACTATCCCCTTCTCAGACTATCAACTAACAGGTATCATGAGGAAGAAGGCACACATAGGGGCTAGCTCTAGGCAAAATTATGAAATAGATCCCATTTGTGATTTTTAGCCTTAAAGTGAAGCTGAGGTCATCCACTGCATTCTGAGCAGTCATCTTGACTTTTGTCTTGCCACTGGACTTCGATGATTCTCAAGAGAGTGAGGCTGATGATTTTGGTCAGTTCTGCCTCCTTTAATTTCAATTTATGAGAATCAAAAGATATCACAAATGATGCCATTTTGGTCCTCTTCAAATGCAAAGGAGAACAACAAACAGAGTGTTATTGAAATGTAAACTGTTAGGAAGGAGTCTAAAAATGTATTTACTTGCTTCTGGGCCCTACCCCCATGTTTGAATAGAAAATCAAGAAAAACTTTCTTATCTTCACATTTTCCCTTCTGATTTCAAGCAGTAACTAGTGCTGCCAGTTAAGCAGAATGCTCTTCGTTCCTGGTAAGGGCCCAGTCTTATGGAGAGGATGTAGAATGAAACTGAGATTGCAGCAGCTGGTATTCTTTATCTTGGACCAGAGATGCTTAAATGCTTATCTGGAAACTAAAAAGAAAGGAAATCCCAAAAGACTAACTTTTGATCCCTTTAGAAATAATTTCTGTTATTGTACAAATAAAACCAATGAAACCAAGGTTAGAAGAGAAACAACAAACTAAGAAAAAAAATTTTACAACAAATATCTCTGATAAAGGTCTCATTTTTCAAATATATAAAGAATTAAACCAAATCTATAAGAATCTAAACCATTCCCCAATTGACAAATGGTAAAAGGATAGGAATAAGCAGTATTCAGATGAAGAAATCAAAGCTACCAATAACCATATGAAAAAACGTTCTAAATCCCTCTTGATCAGAGAAATGCAAATTAAAAACAACTCTGAGTTACCTCCTCACACCTATTAGTTTGGTCAATTTGACAGTAAAGGAAAATGATAAATGTTAGAGAGGATGTATCAAAATTGGGACACTAATGCATTGCTGGTAGAGTTGTGAATTGATCCAACCATTTTGGAGGGCAGTTTGGAATTATGTCCAAAGGGCTACAAAACAAGGCACATCCTTTGATACAGTAATACCACTCCTAGGTCTGAGTCTGGAGGGCTTAAAAAAAGGGTGGGGGGAAGGACCTGTTTGTACAAAAATATATATAGCTGATCTTTCATGGTGGCAAAGAATTGGAAATTAAAGGGTTGCCCCTCAGTTGAGGAATGGCTGAACAAATTGTGATATATGATGGTGATGGAATACTATTGTGATATAAGTAATGATGAACAGGATGATTTCAGAAAGAGCTGGGAAGACCTACATGAATTGATGCATATCGAAGTAAACAGAATCAGGAGCATATTGTACACAGTAAAAGTCATATTGTGGAATGATCAACTGTGACAGTCTTTAACTATCAACAATACAATGATCCAGGACAATTCTGAGAGACTTATGACAAAGAATGCTATCCATTTCCAGAGAAAGAATTGTGGGAGTCAGAATGCAAATGAAAGTATATGATTTTTTACTTGTTTATTTGGGTATGTGTTTTAGAGTTTTGCTTCCATAAAATTACTTACAAAAATGAACAACATGGAAAATTATTTTGTAAAATGATACATGTATACTCCAGAAAAAAAGAAATAATTTCCTTCTCCCACTTTATACCTTCTATTTCGTTCTCTCAAATGCAAACACAACTAACAACCTAACCTAAAACATTCCTTTTAAAAAAGTAAATATTGTACTCTAGAATTGGGGTGTACTTAAAAAAAGTAGCACTTTTCAAACACTCGGAATTCCTGAAGAATGAAAGAATGTTAGGAGCTATAAATGCAAATAATTTTGCCCTTTACTATAGTATAACTCTTTATTCAATCCTTTATCATTTTTAAAGCTTTACCTTCTGTCTTAGTAACAACTCTAGGGCAGGAAGGGAAGGACTAGGCAAATGGAATTAAGTGACTTACCCAGTCATACAGCTAGGAAGTATCTAAGGTCATATTGAACCCAGATCTTCCTGCTTCCCCTGTCCAGCGTGGCATCTAGCTGCCCTAAATCACTTTTCATAATAACTGGTAGTGAAGGAAGAAGCGATATATTGTCTTCATCTTTTCCCCAGTCACAAGGCATTACATAAGTTTGTTGCATAATAAATGTTTAATGAAAAATTGAATGCTAAGAATCTCAAAGATGAATGTAGATACGTGGAGGTTTGTGACCAACTAGTTCAGAATTGTTCACATAATTCTTTCCTTCCTATCTTAGAGTAAATATTTCAGGGGATGATATGTATGAATAACTATTTCATTTGCTGTTTTATATTTACAGGGAAGTACTAATGATTGGTTTAACAAATAAAGTGCTATCATTTTAAATGCTTTATAATAACATTTAATAGGTTCATATACATATAGATGAAGAGTAGTCTCATCGAGCTGAAAGAGAGCCACCCTGAAGGTCAGGAAGACCTGGGCTCAAGACCTGTCTCTGACACATGCTGGCTATGTGGCTCACTCAACCTCTCAATGTCCTCAGGCAACTCTAAGACTAAGATGCACACTTACAGTCCTGCATTGGTAGTTCAGAATTTAGTTGCAAAAGAATTGGCTAGCTGACAAAATGTTGGGCCCAGAGTCAGGAAGATGCTCCTTCATGAGTTCAAATCTGGCCTCTGACACTTACTAGTTGTGTGATCCTGATCAGGCCACTTAACCCTGTTTATCTCAATTTCCTCATCTGCAAAATGAGCTGGAGAAGGAAATGGCAAACCACTTCACTATCTTTGCCAAGGAAACCCCAAATGGAGACACAAAGAGTCAGACGTGACTGAAACAACAATTACAACAGACAAAATAATTACAAGTGGCTGCAAGTCCTGATTTATGAACCTCAAAGGAACTGCATTATTTAGGTTGCCTGATGTCTAAAGGAGATATCATTTATTTAATTGAAGGATATAAAACATTAAGGACTGAATATAACTACTGGGTTTTCTAATATGATGGCCTCTGCTAGGATTTTTATCTGGATTGCATTGAGACTTATGAACTTAGCTCCTTCTTTCAATATTTTCAATGATCGAATTGAAATATTGCAAGTAAGAAGAATGTATAAGTTGAGGGAAATTAATATATTAGAATTAAACTAACACAAGATATCAACTGACCACAGCACCATCAATAGCATTAATGCAGAGTACAAAAAATATTAAAAATAAATAAAAGAGAAAAAAATGTAATGCAAAGACTAAAAAATTGACTTATGAAGGATTTTCTTCTAACCCACACAATCAACACTTACGGGCTACCTCTAGCCAATATTATGAGATAGATCACATTTATTCTTGGTTTCCTTCCTTCCCTGTATGTCTCCTTATCTCCTTATTGGAATTCCTTTAAGATTTGTTCTATGCTGTATTCTTGCTTTCAATTAGGCATCCACTAAACCAAGGGTCCTTAAACTTCATGTCATGGAGCCCTTTGGTAGTTTGCTAAAGCCCGTGGACCCTTCTTAGAATAATGTTTTTAAAGGTATAACAGGAAACCAATTAAATTGCCCAAAATATTTTTTAAACCCAATTTTACAGACTTTAGGTTAAGAATCCACTGCACTAAATCCTGCTGAGATAGTAACTATTACTGTGTTACTGATAACAAAGTGGATATAAATCTTCTCTTAGAAGTATCCTTATTTTAAGATGGGATACTTGAATATGAAAGAAAGTAAGAAGAAAAGAAAGGAAGAGAGAAAGTGAAGGAAGAAAAGATGGAAAGGATAGAGGGATGAAGGAAGGAAGGAAAGAAAGAAAGAAAAAGGCTTTAAGGTCCAAAGGAATATATATTTTTCACTGATAAGTAGTAAAGTTGATATTTTGAGTCAAGAAGTCCTGTCCAGTATTTTATCATAATATTAGTATATAGAGTGAGCCACCAGGGCTTCAACAGTGCCTTCTGAAGAAAGCAAATTAAATAATTAATTTCCTCCTCCTCAGTGTCACCTTCAACCCAAGTTCACAAAGCATCTTAAATGTGTTTTTAATACTTTAAGTACCTTGATTAGAACCCTTGTTTTTGGATTTGTAATGCATCTACCTAAAAAAATAAGATGCTAAACATACTCAGTTATTTACATGACATGAAAGATGTATTTCCATCTGCTCTGCTCCCAAACTATATGGGCTATGGGACCTTTCTAACTTCTATCTAAACCTCCTACATATATATATATATATATATTTTTTTCCTCCAATTAGAATGAGTTCCTTGAAGAGACTGTCTCTTCATTTCTCTTTATATTTTTAGGTGGCACAGTGCTTGCTTTGCACAGAAGTGCTTTAAAAAGAACAACTTACTTCTGTCTTAGTATCATTTCTATGATGGAAGAGCAAGCACTAGGCAGTCAGGGTTAGGTGACTTGCCCGAAGTCAGATTTGAATCCAGGTCCTCCGGACTCAAGGTTTGGTGCTGCATCTATTATGATACCTAGTTGCCCTCACATAAGTGCTTAATAAATGCTTTTTTTTTCATTCATTCATTTATTCATTCATTCAATAAAAATCTGAGTGATCTTCAAAGCTAGTTCTATAGCAAGCTATTAGAGATACTTATCAAGCATTTCAGAGAAATGAATAATCATTGCAGGAAATGCAATGCAAATTATGGTAATCCAATAAACCAACAACATAGTAAATGTAGTTGATCCTTTGAAAGGTATAAATTGTGAGGAAATATTTTTTCTAAAAACTGCACACACACAATCAGAGGATTTTCTGCCCATGAAAAAGTTTTATCTAGAATGGTTATGTTCCTATCCAACTTTGAAGTTAAAATTTTATTATTGCTATTAACTTTTTGTTCCATGGTTTGCTGTGGCCAAAAGAATGCCTTGCCAAGTGGCCATTCTATTGGTTGTGGACATTTCTACACTTAGTCAAGTTGCTTTTCAGAAAATAGCCTTAATCTGTTGCTGAGTCAAAGTCCTTCTAGCATGGTAAAACCTGGCAAAGCTCATCCTTTGTCAAGAAGCATTTAGTAGATGCTTGCTATTTGCCAAACACTGTACACAAAAGAAAGAAAGTTAGTGCAGTTGGCATGAGCATTGTACAGAGATGCCATGGACACTGTACCCTTAACCCAGGCAAACTGTAAACAGGGGAATTCCCTTGCTCCTTTGTGTTCTTGTGTCCTAACCCAAGAACTCCTGATAGCTACTATAATACCCTGAGATTAGTATCATCCTTGGATCGTCCTTTAGGTTGAGATGGACAAAGAGATGCACCTCAAGGCTACACTTTGTTACTTGGGCTGTATCTCAAGCATCCCTATTCCCTCTACCATGAGGGTCTCCAGGAAGACCCCAGACAGATGACCGAACACCCCACCAAATGCCTAAGTGCTTACCACTCTAGAGTCATGTCCACAGTGTGACACAACATCACATCCTCACTTTTGTAAAGAGTATGAAAACCCCTCAACTGAAGCATTCTGGGAGCAACCCCCCAGGGTTGTTCCACTCATGCTGTCTTGCTGGCCAATAATTCTATTTTACTAATAAATCTTTATTTTTACTTTTAAGCTAAGTTTTGGAGTCTTGCATTCTTGCAAAAGATATCCTTCCTCAAACCCAAGGGCACCATTGTACCCCATAACATCTGGTTATAACCCCACAACACAGTTAGTATTATTAAGATACAAAAGTATATGTATGATCTCAACAGAGAAAGGGAAACAAAGGAAGACAAAAACAGACCTTGCCCTCAAGGAGTTTACATTCTGATGAGGGAGACAACATTTCTTGCATGTATCTAGTTATTTACATGTTGTCTCCTTCATTATAATGTAATCTCCTTTCAGAAAATGGCAGCTCTGTGGGACAGTGGGTAGAGCTCAGGGATTAAGATCAGGAACAACTGAGTTCTGGACCAAGAAGTTCTGTCTGGTATTCTATCATAACACTATAAACGTAGCGAGAGAGCCATAGACTGTTTAAGACTGGGGCTTGTGTTTTTTGTAGTTTTCTGTTTTTCCAGAAGTTTTCTGAAGTGTTTTCTGAAGAAAGCAAATTAAATTGTCACAGTCTCAGTCACATACTGGTTATCTGAATCTGGGC
>NC_058132.1:356143181-356152670 GCF_016433145.1 Gracilinanus agilis
TAAAATATATATATATATACATACATATATATATTTATATATTCTGCCTGGTGAGTTCAGCTGAAGGGTGATCAGCTGCACTTTCTCAAAATGGCAGTTATAGGTAGATATAGGCAGTTTTAGGTAGTAATTTATGGGATAACTAGTATAGACATTAAGAAATTTTCTTTATCTCTTTCCTATATTTCTCTCCTTTACTATATTCATTTTACTGTATTCTTTTTCTATCTCTATTTTAATTAAACTAAATTGTTAATTGTTAAAAGCTGTTAGAAGTTTTCTTTTCTCTGGTTTAAAGGGATAATATTAATTTACAACTCTACTATAGTCTCATTAAAATTTAAATTATTAAAAGCTATTATCTTATTTTGTCAAAACTCCTAATTTAACCCTTACAATACATAATAAATGCAAAATTAATATGTATTGGCTGACTGATGGATTCCAGTCTGTCTCTTACAAAATTGTGTTTGGTTTTCTGTGTGTCTGTACTTCATTCCACATCTGGCCTTCTCTCAGTCTACATGCTGAGAGGCTCCAACTTACCAGGCCATTTTCACTTTCCCCCACTATTGTGTTGTGTTTTTCTTCCCGTATGCTTCTGTGAAATGAGAAATCCCAAGCTGTGCAGTTTTTTTTTTTAAATAAAAGAATCATTAGATTAAGTCTGGCAAACTCTAAAGTCTGTTGAACTCACTAAGATCTACATTTTGAGTTTAATCATTTAACAATATCTTTATGAGGACTAGAAAAAAGGGAAATGGGACATGAAGAAAGCACAATGTGAAATAGATGCACATTTAGCACTAAAATGCCTTCAATTCATCTCTGGCTACAGTGTTTTTATGAAAGCCAAGAACAGACAGGAGCAATTGTGGACAACAAATGCCCTTTCCCAGGATCCAGGGCTCATCTTTGCATTCTTAACCCTGGAATGTTTCTGGTTTCTCAATCAAGACAGCTAATGAGAGATACAAAATTTAAAAAAAATTCAAAGTCAGATATTTCTTTTCATGAATTTCCTCAGCTCATTGTCCCATTCAATAACCAGTGGTGCAATGTCATCTATTAAAACAGCTTCTGATATGATTTTTTTCTTTCTAACTTCCATAATTTATAGATATCTAGCTAGTTGACAGTGGATTATAATGCTGGACTTGGACCCAAGCCCAATCCTGCCTTGAACACTGAGATTCCAGGCAAATCACTTCACCTCTTTCTGCCTAAGTTTTCTCATTGGTCAAATCTGGATAATATTAGCACCAACCATGGTGGCATTGTTGTGAGGATCAAATGAGACATTTGCAACATTTGCAAAATACTTTGCAAACTTTAAACTGCTCTATGTTGTTGATGTATTGTTGTTCGATTGGTCAACTTGAATGATGATAGGACTTTGTCTATGGAGTTATTTTTTTCTTTTTTTTTTAACCTCTACCTTCCAACTTGGGATCAATACTAAGTATTGGTTCCAAGGAAGAAAACCAAGAAGGGCTAGACAATTGGGATGAAGTGACTTAGCCAGGGGCACACAGCTGGGAAGAGTCTGAGACCAGATTTGGATCCAGGACCTTCTGTCTCTAGGTCTGGCTCCCATTCCACTGAGCCACCCAGCTGCTCCATCCATGGAGTTTTTTGGCAAAGATACTGGAGGTGTTTGCCATTTCTTTCTCCAATGTGTCCCCATTTTACAGAGGAGGAACTGGGGTAAATAGAGATTAAGTAACTTGCCTAGGACCACACAGCTAGTAGGTATCTGAAGCCAGATATGAACTTATATCTAACTTATTCTAGCCCCAATGCTCTATCCACTGCACCACCTAGCTGCCCCTCAAAACTTTTATGTGAATGCTAGAAATTATTATCATTTTATTATTATTATTTCACAAGCTCTGGAGCTACAGACAAATAAAGGAATTCTTTCTGTAATTTAAATGTATGTCACTGTATCTCAAGGCACATATGAAGGATGTTTCCCTGACCCTCATTTATATTCCATCACTGCTCAGCAAAGTACCATTTGAAGAACCTCCTAAAATGTTTGCAAGCAAGCAAGCTCCTAAAAGAATTAGAAAACCTCCAGCCATACCCCAAGTATCTTTTAGTTATTCCTTTTTTTCTTTTATTCTGAGCCCACAGATTTGTGGGTAAAGAACATGGTAAACAAAGGTGATTGTGTTCTGTGCCACAGTAGTTTATTCCCTGATCCTGGATAAATGAATAAGTTTAGTAATAAGCTTAATACTTTAAAGATTAGTGATTTCATCAGCATAGGCTGACCTGGTACATGTTGTTGCAGTTGTGATCTCCATGAACCATTGCTATCCATGGAGTTTTCTTGTCAAGGATACTGGAGGGGTTTGTTGTTTCCTCCAGTAGATCCTTTTGTCAGGCAATCAGAGGTTAAATAACTTGCCCAGGATGACACAGAGAGTAAGTAACTGAGATCGTGTTTGAATTCAAGTCTTCTGACTCCAAATCTAGCATTCTATCTACTGAACCACTTGACTGTTTCAGTGATAGTAATATATAATGCAAATTTTGATGCACGATATACATGTTAGTCATTATTTCTTTGTTTTTCAGTTATTTTTCAGTCATGTCTGACTCTTAATGACCTCATTTGGGGTTTTCTTGGCCAAGGTACTAGAGTGGTTTGCCATTTCCTTCTCGAGCTCATTTTATAGATAAGGAAACTGAGACAAACAGAGTAAGTGATTTGCTTGAGGTCACACAGCCAGTAAGTGTCTGAGGATGGATTTGGACTCAGGAAAATAAGTCTTCCTGACACCCGGTATGACATCCTAACCATTGTGCTAACAAGCTGCCTGTTTATTTCTATTTTAAGTCTAATGTATTAAAAATCCTCAATTCAATGGGAAGAGGCATAATTTTGAATGCTTTTTTTTTAAACCCTTACCTTACATCTTAGAACCAAAACTGTTTATTGGTGCAAGGTAAAAGAACAGTAAAAGCTAGGCAATGGGGATTAAGTGACTTGTCCAGGATCACACAGCTAGGAAGTGTCTGAGACCAGACTTGATCTCCCTAAGATCTTCCATCTCTAGGTCTGACTCTCAATCTACTCAGCCATCTACCATCCCCTTCAAATGCTTTTAATTAAAGCTCTAAAGATGATTAAATGAAATGACCATTTATATGAGCCCTAATGTTTTAAAATTTTTAATCTATTACCTCCATAGAATTAATGCTAATATTGGTTCCAAGGCAAAAGAGCAGTAAAGACTAGACAGTGGGAGTTAAGTGACTTGCCCAGGTCACACCCCTAGAGAGTATCTGAGGTCAGATTTGAATCCAGGAACTCCTGTCTCCAGGCCTGGGTCTTTATCCACTGAGCCATCTAGTTGTTCTAGCCCTAACATTTGATAGAAACACATCTTCTCATCCTCATGTATGTGAGCCGACTGCCTTTTCTATCTCAGATGAATTACCTCCGTTAGAAGGTTGCTTTCTGTGCTTAGCTCCTGGTTTGGAGGAAATTACTAGGTTAGAATAAGCATTCCCAGTTAAGTCCTTAACATTGAAAATATATTCAGTTAGCAGTTAACAGATGCTGTTGGCTTGCCTGGTTTGAAGCCAGGACTGGCATGTTAGGAATCAGAAGCATTATCATTAGTGTTTGAACTACAGGTGGGGCAAGATGGAGAGAAAGGAACTCTGGGTCCCTCTTTGCTTTTCATGGTCCACCAGAGTCCACCTACATTCTTCACACTCAACCACACTCTTCTCTGATTTCTTATGTGTGTCAAGTGAAAGTGTTTAGAGTGTGTGTGTGTGTGTGTGTGTGTGTGTGTGTGTGTGTGTGTGTGTTGCATTCTTGTCTGATATTCACCCTTTTCTTGGATTCTTCTGAGATAAGCATTAAAAAAAAAACAAAACCAGACAAAACAATAGATATAGCTTCCGGGTTTTGAATTTAGTCCCCTGTTAAATAACTTACCCAAAGGCGGAAAGGCAATAAGTGGAAAAACCAGGGCTATAATCCAATTCTTCTGATCATGTGACCAATGCTTTTCTCACTGGATCATGCTATTGCTCAGTACAGAGAAAGTATAGTATGAGTATCTGGTGCAGGAAGACCTGAGTTTAAACCTTCCTCTTGCTTATTAATCCTATGGCCATGGACAAGTCACACAATCACTCAGTTTTCTCATCTACACAATGAGAAGAAAAGTCTATAATGCTGACCAAACATAATTACTGAAAGTCACATGTGATAATTAATGTAAAGTGCCTTGCAAATTTTAAGGTCCTACATAATTATCATTTAAAATGTAATCTGTTTTGAAAATCTGGGAACAATTGAATTTTGCTTCTTTCTAGTCATTTTACTCTAGAGTTACCATTTTAGTAACAACCAGTAAACATTCTGAACACACACACATACATGTATTACAACATAGATAGGTATATGAATGGAACTGGACTTCATGTGTGACTATTCAATGATACATCAATGGGAAAGTCTCTTCAATGTGGGTAAGGGCTAGAACAGTAAAGATTTCATTGATATCATTCATCCTAGTTGTTCCAGGAATTGATGTCAACCAATCAATCAATAAACATTTCTTAAATGCTTACTATATGCCAGGCACTGTGCTAAGTGCTGGGGATTCAAAAGGCAGCAAAAGATAGCCCCTGTTCTCAAGGAGCTTACAGTCTCCTAAAGGGGCAGATGATATGCCCAGAAATATATACCAATAAGCTATATACTGGAAATGAAAAAAAATCAACAGAAGAGAGGCACTAGAATTAAGAGGGAGTGGGGGAGGCTTCCAATAAAGTTGATACTCAAAGGAAGCCAGGAAAAACAGTAGTTAATAAAGGAGGGAGAATATTCCAAGGCATGGGAGATAGCCAGAGAAAATTCCTAGAGCTGAGAGATAGAGTGTCTTGTTAGTGGAAGCGCTAGGAGGGCTGTGTTACTGGACTGATGTGGTCAAGAAACATCTCTGGCTAAAATATAACAAAAACTTCTATTTTATTTCATCATTTCTAGATCATGTTTTCTTCCTGATTCTGGCTTAGAAGCAGACCTATTGCTTGCAACTGAGCCACTTCTTGTATCTTCCATTATCATGAAATCCTCTTTTCTTTCCTCATAATCCTTTCCAGCACCCATCTCTTGGTCCTTCCATAGCAGAAGCATTTTATTTAAGTTTAATAAAGTTGCCTTTGCCTTTTAGCACCTGGCCCTAACAGGTTGTCATATTATACCACCTCCCAAAAAAAATCCCATAGAAAGAGGGGAAGAGAATGAATGGAAATAATAACTAAGGGTCTAGATCAATAATTCAACAAATCACAGATTGAGGCAAACAATATTCAACCCATCTAGCCCCCTGAATGGTCTTAAAAGCAAAGCTCTTCCCCTCCCTCCAACACTTCCCTCCAAAAGCACCAAGGAAATCACCGACTCCCAAGTATTTGTTTTTCACTAATGTCAACATAAAAAAAAAGATAAAAGCAAAAAATCCTTTGAAGGGATGACCCAGAAAATAGTAGGGTGAAAACATTGATTTTTCAAGTTTCAGTTGGTTAAGTTATATATGGAATGACAGAAGTGTTGTGGTTGTTCACCAAAGCTTTGCTGCTCTTAGTATCAGTTACATTTAGAACATGGAGAGGGATGGGCTTTATGGCAACTGCATTGGAGACACAAGAAGTAGATGGAAGAAGATGTGGTCATTGAGGGGGATTGGTGTTGGAAGAAAAGGGAAAAGAAGAGATAACAGATGAAAGGAGCTGAGACTAAGGTGATCAAGGTCTGTAAGGGAAGTTACTGAGGAAGAGAGCTTAACATTTTCTAAACCAACATTAATTAGATATTATCACAGGTTAATGTTGGCATCAGGTACAGTGATGGCAATTTTCCCATCAATAGATCCTTCACCCAAGTGGCAATTTCAATATGATCCTCGGAGAGCTGACAAATCTCATTGATTTTGCTACCTTAACACTCAATCTTGTAGCCAATTAAGCAATTTTGAAAGATGAATTCATAAGAAGTGACCTGAGCAGATGCATCCAGATTTCCTTAGTTGTCTCTTACTTCAGTGCCATTAAATCCTGTGTTGCCATGCATCATGGGAAAATGACTGTAGCATTGCCATTTGGTGTAGTTTGACTAACTCTAGAAATGGTTCTTTTATGTTAGGATTGAGATGTTGTGTGGGCAAAGTTCAATTTACCATTGCCTGCATTGTTCCTGTCTAACCACTAGCAACAATCATTAGTGAGAGCTGAATGGCTTGGTTTGAGCGGATCTGATCACGCTCTTTATGGGGCTGAGAGAGAAGTTTCTAATATGACCATACATCTATTTGATGCCCTCAAGGATAGATTATATCATGCCAGTTACAGTGATGGCCTACTTAATTGAGTTTGGTAGCATGTCCCTTGCCACCTGGACCTGAACTCCTGCTACTCTCTTATTTCCTTGAACTTACATCAAAGGGAATCTTCCC
The DNA here is from genome assembly GCF_016433145.1 of Gracilinanus agilis. Classification (NCBI taxonomy): domain Eukaryota; kingdom Metazoa; phylum Chordata; class Mammalia; order Didelphimorphia; family Didelphidae; genus Gracilinanus; species Gracilinanus agilis. The sequence continues at coordinate 356,149,670 of NC_058132.1, forward strand.
TATCTCCCTCCTTTTTTTTTCTTTCCTAGTGGAGCCATATCTAGCCTCTGTTCAAACATTTAAAAAAAAAGTCCATTCTATTATTGATCAATTTTGTTGATGAATCTTTACATTGAATTGAGATAAGCTTTATGTAACTTTTATTTATTCATCATAGATCTGCCAATCGGAACCAATGGCTTAATCAGCATAGCCAATCAGGACGGAGTATGGAGGATCTAATCTGTGACCCTAGTGACAAGTCATGGTAAGACACAGGGGGAGAATGGATACTGCCTTTAAAGAACAAAACAAAACATTAGAAATATTAAAAAGAAAAACCACCTAAAGTTTTATAAAATATTATGTCAAAGGACTGCTCACTAATACTTTTTGTTTCCTCTTTTATTAAAAACAATTGGTTCCAAATTCTCTCCCAAATTCTACATTATGAAGGCAAGAAAATGACATTCAATATATTTGTTTGAAGTCACGTGAAACATATTTCTACATTATCCGTGTTGAAGGGGGAGAAAAAAGTAAAAAAAAAAAAAATAAAGTGTGCTTCAATCTGTATTCAGAGTTTTTTTTTTTTTTTTAAACCCTTGTACTTCGGTGTATTGTCTCATAGGTGGAAGATTGGTAAGGGTGGGCAATGGGGGTCAAGTGACTTGCCCAGGGTCACACAGCTGGGAAGTGGCTGAGGCCGGGTTTGAACCTAGGACCTCCTGTGTCTAGGCCTGACTCTCACTCCACTGAGCTACCCAGCTGCCCCCAGTATTCAGAGTTTTTTAATCCTTCTATTAATCTAGAACGCATCTCTCTGGTCTGAATCTCTTCTGCTAACCCTATTTTCTTACTCAATTTTACTAAATTTATTAAGTACCCACTATATGTAACATGCTCATGGAGATTTGAAGACAAAAATGAAATAGTCGACCTGAAAGAGCTTACTTTCTATTGTCAACTACTTCTGCCACTCTATGCTAACTATCTGTAAGACTTAGGACAAATTACTTAACCTTTCTGAGACAATTTTCTCAAAAGTTAATAAACATCTATTAGAAAGACATTATATTCCAGACAATGTATTAGGTGCTGGGGATACAAAGGCCAAAGTGTCTTCTAGAAGCTTACATTGTAAAGAGGGAAACAGCATGCCCATATGTGAGTATATGCAAAGAGCACACACAGATAAACAAGATAACCTTCAGGAGGTGGGTTGAGGGAACTAGAAGCTAGAGGGACCCAGAAAGTCTCATGTTGAAAGCAATAATTGAGCTATGTCTTGAAGGAAACCAGGAATTTGAACAATATGTGAGGAATAACAAGAAGGCAAGCAGGTAGGCAGGTAAAAGACATTTGTCAAATACTTTTGATGTTCATATTTTATGATGCACATATTTTATACCACTTTATATATGAATAAATTTAATATACATTTTATATTCTCTCACTAAAATAAAGATTTTAAAAACCATTTATGATGTTCATATTTTATGGTGGACTTATTTTATCATACAGCTTTATATTTGAGCAAAATTAATATACATGTATATATATATATTTATATTCTATCACCAAAATAAAAAAATAAGAGATTAAAAACCATTTATGATGTTCATATTTTATCCTGGACATATTTTATCATACAACTTTATATATGAGGAAAATCAATATGCATATATATATTTATATTTCACCATTAAAACAAAAAAAACAAATAAATAAATAAACAAAAGATTAGGGTGGGGAATCACTTAGGATGTTGCAGGCACTGTTCTAAACAGTAGGAATACAAATGCAAGCAAAGGTGATAAACTGTTCCATATGAATTATTACCTAAAGGACAACTTTTAATTCACCTATCACAATGGGAGAAAAAGATACCAAAGACTAATAGGCATCCCTTAATAAATATAGTAAATATAAACTATTCAAAGAGCCCATTAGACTCATTAGACTTCTCTTGGAAGATAAAGCCACTTTACAAGACTGCTGAATAAGTATTCCCCATTTACCTTAGACCTCTACTGTTCAAACAATTCACAGTAATATAGAGGGTTGGCAAAGTCAAGGTCTCCTGCCCTTTAAGAGCATGGTATTAGATATCAGTTGTGCAGAAAGCAGTCCTGTTAGGGTTCTTTATCTCTAAGAAATGTTGTGTAAAGGAAATATTTCCTAGGGAATTTTGTACTCTTTAACTTCAGAGTGCTTTCTCTCTCTCTCTCTCAATTTAAAATTCAAGAGTACTCATGAGGTAAGGATGAAAAACATTCACTAGAGACATTAATTCTCAAGATCATGAGTCTCTGACCTGTTCTTAGATAAGGAAACAGGAAGGCAGAAGTGAGAGGTTGAGGTGAAGAGGTAGGAAGGAGAATAAGCATTTATATAGCTGGTATTATGTGCCTAGCATTTTGCTACATACATATGTAAAAGTGTATCTACGTACACTTACCTCTTTCTTAAAATCAATACTGTGTATTGATTGGTTCCAAGGTAGAAGAGTGGTAAAGGCTTGCCTAGTCACACAGTTAGGAAGTGTCCGAGTCCAGATTTAAATCTAGGACTTCCTATCTCTAGGTCTAGTTCCCTGTCTTCTCTATCCTATACTTAACTGCCATCTCAGAGACTTTTAAAAATATTATCTTTATGCAGTGGATAGAAAACTGAACCAAGAATCCAGAAAACTCATCTTCCTGAGTTCAAATCTGACCTCAGATACTTCCTAACTGTGTGACCTTGGGCAAGTCATTTGAACTCAATTGACTAGAATTGATGCTAAAACAAAAGAAAAGATTTAAAGAACAAAGGGTTTAAAAAATCACCTTGTACTTTTGATAGCAATCAATCCATCAAGTATTTAGTAAATGCCTGCTAGATGTCAGGCATGGTGTTTTTGGCACTAGTGATATAAATTCAAAGATTGAAAAAATCCTCATTCACAAGGAGTTTACAGTCTTAAGGAAGTGACTATATATATTATATATATATACATATATATATACACATATATACA
>NC_058132.1:356155614-356193162 GCF_016433145.1 Gracilinanus agilis
TCTTTCTTTCTTTCTTTCTTTCTTTCTTTCTTTCTTTCTTTCTTTCTTTCTTTCTTTCTTTCTTTCTTTCTTTCTTTCTTTCTTTCTTTCTTTCTCTTTGTGACCCTGCAAAGATACAGATACTGGAGTGGTTTGTCATTTATTTCTCCAGCTCATTTTACAGAAAAGGAACCAGTTAAATGGCTTGGCCAAAGTCACACAAGTAATAAATATTTGAAGTCAAATTTGAAATCAGGCAGATGAATTTTTCTGAGTTCAGGCTGAGTACTTTATACACTGTGCTGTCTAGCTGCCCCACCTGGAATATAGTAAATGCTTGTTGACTTAACTACATTCATTCCTATGTTGACATAACTAACATACATTCATATATATATATATAGTTAAAATTTTTTTTTAAACCCTTACCTTCTGTCTTGGAATCAATACTATATATTGATTCCAAGGCAGGAGAGTGGTAAGGGCTAGGCAATGGGGGTTAAATGACTTGCCCAGGGTCACACAGCCGGGAAGTGTCTGAAGCCAAATTTGAAACTAGAACCTCCCATCTCTAGGCCTGACTCTCAATCTACTGAGCTACTCATTTGCCCCGATCCAATATATTTTTGAAATATCTCCATGTACAAAGTCTTGAAGTACATATTTTCCAGCTATGGAACTCCAATAACTTTCTTTATATAATATTCTCTCCAGAAAATGGTTTATTTTTGCTTTTTACACCTAAAATACACCATCTTTAGGCTTGCACCTGTTTTTATCTAGGCCTACTGATTCAATGTCAACTATTGAGCATTTACTATGTAGTGTGAGAACATGTAGAAGAATGATTTCTGCCCTCAAGTAAGTCATTGTCTAATTGAATAAAACAAGTTAGTATGAAATAATGCAGTAGAATAATACAAGGCAGCATTCAATTAGTTGCTGAATTGTGTGGTAGCCAGATTAGTACTGTATGAATTCTGTAAGAGGGAAAGTCTAGAACATTTAAGGAAAGATTCCTGGAGTAATCTCAGCTTAAGGGGGAATTCAAAGGATGGTTGGCACTTGGTTAAAGAAAGGAGAGACAGGTAGACATACTAGATGGCAATTACAGCATTAGTAAAGGCAAGGAGATAAAAATGAACCTGAAGTGAGTGTTATGCTGTTCCAGTGTGCAGGATTTTATGGTGATTATGTTACATAGTATGGACCATATGAGAATGGTAAGTAACATGGAAGAATTGTGGGAAAGAAACTGGACAGGTAAGATAATAGAACTTATCTTTTTCTTTCACTAATACATTTTTTAAAATGCTCTTTTTTAAACATTGAAGTTACTTCCTACAATAATTTCTCTCAGGGCAGCTAGGTGACACAGCAAATAGAACCCTAGGTCTGGAATCAGGAAAATCCAATTTCAAATGTAGCTTCAGATACTTACTAGATGAATGATCCCAGGCAAGTCACTTAACCCTGTTTGCCTCAGTTTTCTTATCTGTAAAATGACCCAGAGAAGAAAATGTGAAACCATTCTAGTGTCTTTGCCAAGAAAATCCTGAATGGGGTCATGAAGAGTTCGACATGATGGAAAAGGCTGAACATAACAACAAAATGCTGTCTCCCTCACATACTAAGTGGGACCCACCTCACAATGAAGGAATAATGCTAAGCAAGATGAATCGCCCTATTGGTCATATCTGTAAAGATGATTATGTGAGATCCCAAAGGTGTTGTTTTGATCAGATAGGCTTATGTGTGTAACGCCTATCTGAGGAATTCTCTTCACCTTTACTTAGAGGGTGTCCAGAGGGTATCTGTGACTGGTATAGCTGATAGAGATTAACAGGAGTCCGTGTCCAGTTAGAGGATTCTTTGGATTTGGGTATAAACTATTTTTCAGGACTTAAATAAATTGCCTGGACCCCCAAAAAACCTTACTTAACCCAACCCTATTGGGGGAAGATTGAATGACTAGCAGCCTTGGACTTTGAGTAGCCAAAGCTTGATAGACAGTCTACCCCAATTTCCTCTTCTTCCCTCTATTGCCACTGTGTCTCCAAAGGAGCTTTATCTGACTGCTAATTTGATAATAAAATGATTTATTAAATTGAAGTATTAAGGATGGGAGAGGTGAGTGGGGTTAGGTAGCCTTGCTCTGTCACAGCAACAAACAAGGTCCTTGGTGCCTGGCCAAGCCTTTTGGCCTTGGCTAGGAGCTTTCCCTTCCCTCTCCTCTATGTGCTAGCTAAGCTAAACTACAGACAGAGGGTTTATGAAGCTTTCTCTTAAATTGGCACAGGACAGGACAGTGAGTCTTTTAGGTTAGTCCAGCAAGCTTGTCGGGTCCATAGACCCCTTCTAGCTGCTGGCAGATTTCTAAATTCTTCTTTAATGATATAGTTAAGAAGCAGGAAACCTATCCAGTCTTCAGGGAAATAGAAATCCAGGGAAACCTTCAGGTAGTCTTGGAAGACTGCAGAGGTTAGGCAAAAGTCCTCCATCCCCTTTCAGAGTCCAGACATGAAGACCCTTCCCAAGGTTCTTTTCTCCCACAAACCTCAGTTTCTCTTTCCAACTGCCACTCCTGTCACTCAAAATTGCTATTCCAATATTCCAAACGTTCTCTGTGCCGACTGCTCTTTACATGTCTGAAAATGTATTCCTCATTTTCCACTTGTAGTTCTCTATCTCTCTGGACAGATTTTAGAGGCAAATTTAATCAATAGTTCACTGAAGTCTTTGTTAATGAATAGACCAGAGAGTTTGAAAGGAACCTTTGAGATCATTCATCCCAACTCCCTTATTTTACAGAGGAGACTCCTAAAGCCCTGGGAAAAGAAATAACTTGTTCAAAGACATACAGAGAATTAGTGGCAAAAATGGCATTTGTGCACAGGTCCTGGATTCTTTTCCATTTTCTTTCCACACTACTGCACTGTCATTTTAATTGGACAGGGAGTCCTAGAACAGGGAACTGACGTAATATATTACAGAGAGCAAGACAAAAATGGTCTGACTTGAAAAGACTTTAGAGATTAACCTGCCTGGTATGCAGAATGGAATGAAGAGAGTGTGAGTCTGCATATCTTGTACATGTGTTTGAAATAGTGTGTCTGTTTTAGATGGTAAATTCTCAGAGGTCAAAGAGGAGGTCAATGTTATTTTCTCTGTGTAGTTACACACAATCAATTTGTAAAAAAGTCTTTTGGTGATGAAAAAAGCAGTCGTGAATTGGGGATTATGTTATAATTGCCAGAGACACTTAAAGAAAAAACAAAACTGAAAAACCTACAAATCTGTGCCAGGATAATTGAGTATGAGAGGTTACAGTGGCTCTAGGTAAATTCAGTGCCTGAGGTTATGGGAGGGATGAATCCAATAAGTATGAACAAGGAAAGAAAGGTCTTTGAGGGGCAGCTAGTGAATAGGAAGCAAGGCCTGGAGACAGGAGGTCTGTAACATGGAAAATGGCAGGATGGAATTCCTGCAAGATACAGGGTCAAGCCTCAACCCAGAATTCCAGGGTCCCTTCCCCCCTAGAGAACTCTGGGTTAGGGGGCAGTTTGGGGCAGTTGAAGGCAGTTGGTTCTTGGGGTTGGAAGTGAGCATATCACTCTGCTTGCTGATCCCAGTTCTTAATTGCTTTGGAGGCAAAAGCCATTTTGGTTCTTCTCTGCTGCTAGCCTGTTTAGCTGAACTAGACCTTTCCAGCAATAGCACTATTGTTACCATTTAATTATTTAGATATTAGAAGTGATTAATTATAGGCTTTGAGAGCAAGCTAGTTACAAAGACTGCCTCTCCCTCCTGGGGGGAGGGGCTATTTCTACCTAACAGTTCAGGGCTTCCCAGATCTTATCCCAATCCTTGACAAAACTTCCCTTCCTTCCCTTCCTCATTTATCAGTAAACCTTCATCTTTTGGGAGCAGTGTCTGTCTATTATTTTGGGATTACTCACATCCATCTTCAGCTAAGTTTCCTTCAGCTGTCCAGCCCATACAAGTCAGATTCATCTGTCCCTGATAACTACAAGACATCAAGCTTCTCCTACTATCCCTTAGTCAAACCTGTGGGGAAAATAAGTTGAGAAAAGTCAACATCATTAGAGAATTACCTTGCCTAGCCTTGCCAGAAGAGTTCAGATCAAACCTCCATTTCCAACTGATTTCTAACTGCTTGTTGGGAGGGGGAAGAAAGAGCACTGAAGCAGTTATGTCCCTCCTTCTTCACTCAAGAGTGTCAGTGGGGGAGGAGTGAGTCTAGCAAGTTACTGATGTCTGGCCATCCCTTCAGCTTCTCAAAACACTGTTTCATACAAATATAACAGGTCCTGGGTTCAAAAATGACTTCAGATATTTCCTAGCTCTGTGAATCTGAGTAAATCACTTAATATCAGTTCTAAGACAGAAGGTAAGGGGAAGAAAGGAAGGAAGGAAAGAAAGAAGGAAAGAAGGAAGGAAGGAAGGCAAGCATTTGAAAGCAACATAAATGTCAAAACCATGAGTTAACTATGAAGAAACCAAAGTTGGTACTAGAAAATAACCTAAACTTTTCACTCAGTTACTAACATCAATATTAAGTAGGAAAATATGAAAATTGGAAAAGATTAAGGTTTTACAATTGTAAAGGACAGGGAATTATCCAGGGAGAGGGAGATTACCAATCTATTGTGCATGAAAGCAGTTTTCCAGATAGGTCTATCTCACGGAGAAGGAGGTAGTGATCTAACAGATGTTAGTATAGCTTTCATAAAGATACATGCATGGCCATCTTCCAGCAAAGCCACTCCTAAGAAAAATGTGAAGCAGATTTCAGTGCCTTTCAACTTTCTTTTCTTTTCTTGCTTCTCTTTCCCTTTTTGTGTCTCTGCTTCCCTAATCTATGACTTTGCACTGGTCTTTTGACTACCTATGTCCCCACAGTGACATATACCCCTATACATGTTCCTAAATCATCTTACTCTCCTCTTTCTCAGACCAAAAATATTCAGAAGTAATTGATTTAATTAATTCACACTAAAGTCTGAATTAGTAATGATTCTAGTGCTTTGAGTATTTTTTTTTACTGACACCCTCAAGAACAGAAACTCAATGAAAAGCAACAAATCTCTAATCAGTGACTCCTCCTGGCATTTCCCAACCTCCATTCAAGGAAGCATCTGGGCTAGCCATGCTCACTTCATATTCTGACCATCCCATGACTCTCCTGGAAACATTTCTATTTCTATCCTAAGGTCTGATGGTCCCTCTTTCTCCATTTGGCAAATCCCTTCTTGCTTCCATTGAGGAAGCACCCATAGTAGCCATATGCTTACTTCCAACTTTGAATTCTTGAACTGCTTCTTTGCCTTGTCCCAGCCTAGATACTTTCCATTTCTTTCCTCCCCTCCCTTTTTGCATCTTTTTTATGTGTTGTCTTCTGCAGGGCAAGAACTCTTTCTTTTTATTTGTATTTGTATTCCTAGGGCTTAGTATAATTCCTGGCATATAGTAAGCTCTTAATAAATGTTCCATATTTCTATCTGTTTGTCTGTTTGTCTATCTATCCATCTATCTACTCATCTGTGAATTCATCTATCCACCAATCCATCTTCTTAGTCAGTTGAATATCACTAGGGTACTGTCCCTGGCCCTTGAAACAATCTTAAAGCCTTCTCCACATTACTTTGTTCATCAAAGGAAACTTACTTTGTTTTATTGAGTAAGTTTATTCTACTGGAAAGGGAATGTATTGAGCAAATAAATGAGTTAGGTCTCCCAGGAAGTTTTTCATGACAGGACTTTGATAGGAAGAGGATGCATGGAGCCAAGCTTTAAGGTTCCTTTCAAAAGTTGGGTCAAATATCTCTTCTTACACAAGGTCTATCCAGAGACCAGCAGCTATTAGTGCCTAAAGTTATACCAACAACAAGCAAAGGACAAATGTACATTTCATATTCTTGATCTTTTAGGAAGTTTTCTGAGAATCAAATTATTTCTCATAACATTATTTGTTAGCTCTGAACAGTTGAGCATGCATGTAATACAAATCTGTTGATTTTTATGAATGTATTTTCCCTCAGGATTCTAATATAGTTTTATTAGTTCTACTTCACTTATTGAAATTCTGAGCCTGAAGCTCTCTCCTCCTGACTATTGAGGTAATTGTACATACCACTGTTGTTCAGTTGTTTCAGTTATGACAGATTCTTTGTGACCCCATTTGGATTTTTCTTGGCAAAGATACTGGAGTGGTTTACTATTTCCTTCTCCATCTCCATCTTAAAGATGAGGCAAACAGGATAACATGACATGTCCAGAGCCACACAGGAATTATACAACATCCGAGGACATATTTGAACTCAGGTCTTCCTGACTCCAGGCCTAAAGTTTTACGTACCAAACCACCTAGCTACCTCTATTTGCCATATTGCTGTAGATCATACATTTGGGATTTTCTTAGCAAAGATACTGAAGTGATTTTCCATTTCCTTCTCCAGCTCATTTTACAGATCAGGAAACAGAGGTAAGCAGGGTGAAGTGGCTTGCCCAAGTCATACAGCTAGTAAATGTCTCAGGCCATATTTGAATTCATTGCTATATATCATACATTTGGCAACTGAACACATACTGTCTTATGGATGTCTTATATAATTTTAGGAATATTAGATCATTGCTATTTAGGTTATTTCCTCTCCAGGATGCACTCCTAACTCTTTTATGGATATTCTTTACAATGCTGCAGAAACCTGGAATTTCAGTCCATCCCTGAACTCTACTCTGGACTTCACCCATTGAAAATACTCTCAGCCCTTGCAGCCTCTTCCTGTGGTTGGCTGGTTCCTTCCTGAACTCTGATTTTTAATAGGAAACCCCAGGCCAGCAATGACTCCATTTCTCTCCAGGCTGTACTCCTGACCCTCTGAGACTTTCTTTATAATGTCCCCATATCTGGTACCTTCATTTTTCCCCATCTCCTTTCAACTCCCTTTTCTATATTGTCTTTCCCCATTTGAATGTTAGCTCTTTAAGAGGAGGGGTTATCTTTCTGCTTGGATATTCAGTACTAGACTTGGTACTGTATCCGGTACATATTAAATTATTAATAAACTCTTGTTGACTTATTTGTATTTTATGTCTTTATCTAACTTGGGGAAGTTTACATACTGATAACAAGAACTCATTGCAATAACTAGCATTTATGAAGTACTTTCTTTGTAACAACCTTGAGTGGTAGGTAGGAAACATGACTGTGATGTTCATACTGGTTTAAAGACATTGCATAAGTAGGAAATGGCACAATAGATAGTGTACTGGCCTGGAGTCAGGAAGTCTCATCTTCCTGAGTTCAAATGAGGCTTCAGACACTTACTAGCTGTGTGACTCCAGGCAAGTCACTAAACCCTGCCTACCTCAGTTTCCTGATTTGTAAAATAAGCTGGAGATGGAAATGGAAAACTATTCTAGTATCTTTCCCAAGAAAACCCCATATGGATCCATGAAGAGTCAGATATACTTGAAATGACTCTACGACAACAAAATAATTTGGAGAATGTACAAAGAAGACATCTTGAGTTAGACATATGAAAAACATTTGAATGAACTGGGCATGTTTAGCCTGGAGAAGAAAAGACTGGGAGGGAGTAGACGGAGTTTTTGCAGTTCAAGTATTTGAAGGACTATCATAGAGATGAAGAGCTAGATTTTTTCTATTTGGTTCCTGAGGGCAGAGCCAAGATCAATGACTAGAAGTTACAAAGAGACCAATTTAAGTTTAATGTAACAATTAGAGCTGCCCAGAAGTTTAATAGTGTGCTTCAAGAAATGTGACGAATTCCTTCTCTTTAGAGTTCAAGCAGAATTTGGTAGCCACTTCACAAGTATGTTACACTGGAGACTCCTTTTGTGAATGGATTGGACCAAATGTCCCCTGAAATCCTTCCTAATTCAACAGTTCTCTGATACAGTAAAACTGAGCCTGGGTGAAATGACTTACTGGGCAGGAATATGCCATGTGTCTTTATATGATCCTTAAGCCATAGAGCATTTAATACAAAAAATGAATTAATGTCTAGTAAATAACAGTCATAAATGCCCATCGAAATGATTTGTCTGTTTCAAATTTCCTCTTCTTGGAGTTTAAGTTACACTGACTGGATAGAGTTTCTTAGGCTCCCCGTATGTGGTGACCACCTATAAAGAAGCATGAGGATTTGGAAACCTTAGTTTTCTCCTAGATGGTGCAGCTGTTAGCCAATCTCTTAATCTTTTATAAAAAGTAAATAGGGCAGTGGCCTTGATAATGTGCGATCTTAGTGATAGCCACCAAGGAACAGAATAGTCATCCTGTTGTAGTCAGTTCTGAAGGTTAGTAGTGTTCCATCACAAGAAAAAATCCAAGAGTCAGGAGTTCCCTCTACCAAAGATCAAGCAGGTAGCTATTCCCATATGCTGACAAAATCACCTTTGCTTTCTGTTGCAGAATGGAAGTGCATTCTTTAAGCCTATCAACTGGTGGCTTGAGGTTCAGTTTAATTAGACTGTACTAGTGTAGGGCTAAACTTTCAGTGAAAATATTTAACAAAGATGCCACTGTTGGTTTGAACCCATTAAACTTAAAGAAAAAAAAAAAGGAAGAGATTTCAGCCATTGGCTTATTTTCCCCACTTCAACAGTGGTTTCTTTGGACTAGTCAACGAAATACATGAGGCCTCTGTTGTTTATTCAGTAGTTTGACCTTAATTCCTGTAATATTATACTTTGGTTGGCAAATTTCATTTAAATACCTTCTTTTTCTCCTTTACCCCTACTGTAAGAGTAAGAGAGAGGAAAACATACACAGGAAATGTGATGATAATATATCTTTTTAATTTCTTCTGGAGACGTAGATGAATGGTCATAAATACAAGAGTCAGATTTGCTAATGACAAGGAGATCTTGCTTCAGATTAGGTCTTAGAACACTAAAGTTTAGCCAAGGCCTGTTTAATAATTAATATTCTAATTAATCAAAGTTTCAATAAAGATTAAATGTCCTTTCTTATCATGATGCTATGAAATAAATATTGTATCCATAGTCAGAGTACATTTGTTCAAATTCTAGTTTTGTCATTTACTACCTATCTGTGTAACTTTGAAAAAAATCACTTAATCTGCTCAGCTTTGTGACTTTAATGGCTCATTCCATACCATTCCATTCCTGTGATCATTAGCTATCAATGAGTACTGTCATCTTATAGTATAACTTTGCTGATCATTTTTCACAAGGTCTATTTATCCTTCAAGTTGATCAATTCTGTGATTGTTTTCACTGTCTTTGTGTTAAGACACCATTAAGTAGGTCTTTAAGAGCTCTACAATGGAAATATTAATGACTAAAGAATGCAGACCAATGTATCCTGAAAACAAACTTTTTTTTTGAAGTGCAAAAAGACTTAAATTAGGAAAGTCAAACTTTTAAGGAAAATGGAAAATAAAACGTTGAAGAAGTTTAGTTAATAGGACACAATTAAATTTTTGACTCAATAAATGCTTATTGATAAAGAGGATTTGTGGAAATTCTATTAAACCTAATTTCATAGGGTAAGGACCTACCTTATACTTAGAGTAGAAATCAAAGAATCCTAGATTTAAATTTGAAAAGGCCTTGAGAAGTTCCCTAGTTCAACCCATTTCATTTTACATATGAAGAAACCTTGACTTATAGAGACTGAAAGCCTTTGTTAAAGTCTTTTGAGTAGTAAGTTGCAGAGTTGAAGTTTGAATCTGATCCTCTTTCCATGGCACCAAGCTATTGGTTAGTGTGATTTAAGTTGCTTCAGGCATTCCCAAAGTCCCCAAATGATTCCTCCATCCAGGTACCATAGGACCTAACAGTTTTTTAGGGCAAAGCATTACTTTTATGAGAGGTTTTTTTTTTTTCATTTGTCTTGTTTGTTTTAAAAAATTCAAATGTGTTTCTGTTGGGTTGCCTTCTATTATAGATGCAAGCAGGCAGCATCATATTGTCAATGGCAACTTGCATGTGAGAAGTGGTGACAAAGATGTTATCAAGGACATATAAGCTGGGGAAAGGAGTGTACTTGTGATGTATTAGAGAATTAGAGATATCAAATGGAAAGTCCAGGGTGATGAAAGGAGCAACAGATAAATCATCAACACATTGGATAAATCCTTTAACGATAGCATATTAACTAGAGAGAAACCAGTGGAAATGTAGAGGGAAAAGGAACATGTGAAACTTTTGTGAACAAATATATGATCATTTGCAAGGTGTGGAGGCAGGATATTTAAAGAGATTATAAGATATTTGCTGTCCTTGATATATATAGATTGGCTATAGTACCTGCCTATAAGAAACTGGCTTTTTCTCATATTTAAATTTTTCCTGTGAGTTGATTTTGACTGCACACAAGAGAGGAACCAACTCGGATGAGCCTATGGTACACGGGAGAGGGCATGGCTTTAGGAGAGAGAATAACTCAGTGCCTTTTGTTTTCAACGTGCATCACATGAGATCCACTGGTACACACTGACCCTCTGGGGAGGCAGCTGTGAACATTTCTATTTTATGTCTCTTCCTTTTCGCTTAACCGTTCTACCATGAAAAGCTCATATACTAGGGCTATGTACTTGCTATCTACCTTAATAAGGAGAAGTCATCTCACTAGAAAGGTTAGTTTGCAAATATTCTAATTCACTCTCAGCCTTGGCTATCTGTCTTAGCAAGCACCCTGAGACACCTCCATATCCTATTAGACCTTAGGACATATTTGAAAAAAAATCTCTAAATGTTATTTTCTGGGAGAATTTATAGGGGAATGTGGATAAGAGTAACATAGAATGACATGTGCTGTTGTAAAGAATAATTGCACCAAGAAAAGAAGAAATTCACTAAAAGTATCAAAGTGTTTTGATGTAAATTTATTTAGGAAGTGAAAGGAGTATAGGATAGTCTTTTTCTTCCTACCTATCCAGGATAAGACAAGAGTTTAAAAGAATTGGGAAATTGGGAAGTCAGGATGGAGAGGCCCTGGAGAGTTATGTTGATATAGGGAGAAGTCTACAAAAGGCAGAAGGCGATAAAGACTAATGACAAATTTTGCTTTGTCATGAGTTTCATTTTCTTCTTTCTGTGTTCAAAGAATGCACTCCAGCATGATGGTGTCAGAAAGGATCAAAGTGGACAGAGTCAGAAGTCTTAAGTTTGATCGATGGTCCTTACTAGCCCCATGTGATTGTGAGCAAGTCACAATTCTCTATACCTCAGTTTCTTTATCTGCAAAGTAATTCAATGGAATGGATGTTGAATCTGGAAACTGAGGACCTTGGTTTGCATCCTAGCCCAGGCAGGAATTATCTGTGTAACCTTGAGCAGACTCAGAGTCAAGCAAACTTTTATTAAGATTCTTTTATGTGCCTGGCACTGTGCTAAAGATTAAGGATACAAAGGAAGGGCAAAAGGCAGTTCCTGTCCTCAAGGATCTCCCAATCTAATGAAGGACAATGGCATATAGAAAGAAGTTGAAAAGGTAGGGGTTGGGGGTTTGGAGGATAGGAGTAGATGGGAGTGAGGTTACCAGCACAGGAGCATGATGAAATTCTGTAGCTGGAGAGGGAAATGATCTAGAGAGGTGAATTTCAGAGTTTATTTCATCTCACAAATTGTTAAATTTCTGGAGATCATGATGTCCAGGATGGGACATGATGAAGTGAAATCTCAAAGAATTTTCCTTATATAGTAGAGGATGAGGGAAGATGTCTCCAATGTCAGCCCTCTACTCTCCCCAATCAGAGTTAAGGAGATAGGAGGTGTGGAGGAGAGAGTTTCTAAGTTGTTTTCATCTTGAAGAATGATGGTTCTAGAGATCATGAAGTCCAGGATAGCAGCTGGGTAAGAAATGATGGACAAGACATGTAATCTCCTTGGAACTCAGCTTTCTCTACTATAAAAAGAGGCTAAGTAGCCTCTAATTTTATGATCCTATGAAAGTATTTGCACTACCCACCTTGCAGAGTGGTTTGGAGAAAAACACATTGTAAAACTTAACAAGTCTCTAAAAATATGAATTGCGATGACTGTTTTCCCATCAGCCTGTGTTGTACTGGTGCAAAGATCATTCAGGCAGCAGACATTAATTATTCCCCTGCTCTTTAGAATCTACTATATTACAACCTCTGAATGGTAAATGTGGTATAGTGGTGGCCAAGGATGGCAGCTGGAGTCTGAAAGAGAGTCCTTGGCCTAATAGTCACTTTTGAAAATCTGATAAACTTCCTAAAAAGCTCTTGGCTTTTCCAAACCTGATAGAATATTTAGGTTTTGAAAACAAATCACAGTGGGAAAACATACATTTGACATTTTCTACCTGTATTATGAAAGGCAGAAAGTTATAGTGGATAAAATATGGGACTTGGAGTTAGAAAAACCTGGGTTCAAATTTCCATCCTAGAAACTCATATAACCCTGGGAGAGTCAAAATGTTTTGGAGCCTCAGATTCCCTAACTCTGAAATGAAAGGATGGGACTCAATGGCTTCTAGAATCCCTTTAAGCTCAAATTCATGACCCATTGAGCCAATTAATAAAAATTCTGTGCCCACACATCAGGTCATTAAGGAAGTCTGCGGAAATCCAACAATAACTAGCCCTACTAAACATTTTTTTAATAGTGAAATTTTCATTCCTATAATGATTGAATACTCTTTCTAAAAAAAAAATTTTTTTTTCGGGAGACTGGACTGGGAACTAGGTTTTTAGAGTTCTTCATATTTCTTCCTTAGAAGAATTGTGCAAGTAGGTCTTAGTCATAGGATGTAGATTTGGAAAGAACCTCCAATATAGTCTGGTCCAAATTTCTCATTGTATAGATGAGGAAACTTAGTCCAAGAAAGATCATATGACTTACTCAAGGTTACCTTCAAATTTCTGTTATAAACTTCCCTTTTGTTAAGTAAAAAGAATTTACAAAGAACAAAGTCAAATTAGGTATTGAATACCAATCCTTTGTACCAAAAAAAATTATGATTATAGAAGGGAAATTAGGCCTGGCCACAACCCTAGGTATTAAAAAACAGTCCCCAAGCTGTTAAACTTCAAATTCCTCAGTGACCCTAAGTTCTAGGTGCAATTTCCTGCTGCTTTTTTTCCAGGCTTTGGAATTCTAAGGATCTGTGAGAGTCACTAGGCCTGCCAACTTCCTGACAAGCCTTTTCCCACTTATCCTTGAGATAAGTGCAGAGACAACAGTTATAGTCATGGTCACTGTCACTGTACCCATCTCTCTTGCCAGCTACGAGAATGAGAACTCTTCTTTCCCTGGGAGACTGGGCCAGATTTCCAAAAGAAAATTTGCCTTTCTTTCATTTCTGAATTAATATGAAGTCATCTAAATTAACCAGCAAGAGTCTTTTAAGAGGATAGAATTGTGGGAGGCAGGGTGAACAAATCCCTATCTCATACCCTCTGATCCCCCTTCCCACTCTGGACTTTCTAAGGGCCACCCACTCCCATTCTGGGTTTCAGTTTCCCATTCCAGCCACCCTCTGCTCTCACTTCCATGAAGAGATTATTATACGAAGCAGAGTACAATGGCTGGTCACTTAGATTTTGGTAGTATCCTTTCTTGAATTTCAAATCTCAAGTTTGTATTTGTATTTAGAAGAGGGAGTGATAATTGTAGGAATGGTTAAATACTTAATATATATATATACACACATATATATGTATATATTTAAATTATCAAGCATTTTTATTCTCTCCCTTCCACTTCATCCCCATTTTTGTAAAAACAAAACCCTAGTAACAAATATGAATAGTAAATAAAAACAAATTTTCACTTTGTTCATATCCAAAACTGGATCTTCTGATCTTGTGTCCTTCATCTCCCTATCATAAGGTGAGTAATAGTCTTCATCATCCGGTTCCAAGAATTGAGGTTAAATTATGAGTTTTACATCCACTGACAGCTCCTTTAATTATTCTTCAAATTTCTTCTGTTCTACTTCCCTCCACCCTCTCCTTATTTTTATGTCTCCTTCCCATATCAAACACAGTTCCTTACTATCTCCTGGTGGTTTGTTCCCAGGTACCTGTCTTGGTGTAGCTCCTAACCTCTTCATCTTCCCCATTCCTACAGGAACTAGAGTTCCTGTCCTGGTTCCTGAGCCTCAAGGGAAATTATGGCCTGCTGTGCAATGGTCCTGGTCCCTGGATCCTGACACAAGAATCTTGAATTTGCTGTATGGGAGCAAATACTTGAATTTTTAAATGTTATCAAAATGTAATTTTTTGGTGCTTTTAAAAAAATAAATTAAATTTCTCCCCAATTTCATGTTAAAGCATTTATAACATTTTTCAAAGAATACTAAGTCTTGAATTCTCTTCTTCCTTCCCTCTCCCCAACATCCCACTCCCCTTGAGATGACAAGCAATCTCATTTAGATTATACATGTGCAATCATGTCAAACATTTTTCCATTACTTGGTGCTTTATAAGGGTAATGGAACTGAGTTTTCAAAGGAAAGATCGATATGAAAAATAGAAAAAAGCAAAAAAACAACAATAACAAAAGACCCAAAGTCTTCTTGGAGATGTCTGACATTTTTGTCCAAAGGGAAAAGAATTGGTGATGCTCTCGTAACTAGAGGGAACAGTCAGAGTTCAGGGAGAAGGAGTCATAGTGGGAAAGAATGTCTGAACAAGGGGAAAAATGGATCCAAACAGAGCACATCTTAACTTCAGTAATCTCACACAACTGGAATCAATGATCAGTTTATCTCTTTGTTTTATTAATCCTTTTTGCCATCCTGTTTCAAAGAGGACCACCCTTAACTGGGCAATTCTGGATGGAAAATTCAGCCTTCTTGAAACTGCTTTGGAGATGTTTGGAACGCAGCACAGTCTACTTTCCCTGAGATTCAACTAGACATTTCAAAAGCATTTTTTACATACCAAAAGTTGTTGTCTTATGCTATTTCTCAGAATGATAAAAATATTCATTCTGTAGATGTCTGAGGGGAAGGGGGCTGCTACGAAATGTTGTCTCTAGTCAACATTTTAATAAGAGGAAGTGGAGCATGGTTGCTAGAGTCCTAAAAGTCTGGTTTTAAAAGTCCTGTCTCAGATGACCCTGGTCAAGTTTCTAAACTTTCTCAGTATTAATTTCCTCATCTATAAAATTCAAATTATTCTAGTACCTACTTCGCAAGTTTGTTATGAGGTTCAAGTGAGACACCATCTACGCAAAGTGCTCTCTAAGCTTCAGAGGCTATGCATATGTGAATTATTCACAATAAGGTACAGTGGAAAGAACATTGGCTCCAGAGACCTGAGTTTAAATCTCTCTCTAACACTATCTGTCTGTCCTAGGGCAAATCACTTAATCTCATTGGGTCTCAATTTTTCTCATCTAGAAAATGAAGTCTTTGGGGTTCCTTCTAGCTCTAGAACTAGAATCCTACTACTCAGTTATTAACTGAACTATCTATTTACTCCAGGAATTATATATATATTGTCCAAAGGGAAAAGAATTGATGATGCTCTCTTAACTAGAGGGAGCAGTCAGAGTTCAGGGAGAAGCAGTCACAGTGGGCAATATATGTATGGGAATATATATATATATATAAATTATATATATAATGGGAAAAAGTATATGTATATATATGTATATATTTATTTTTGTATTTTTGTATCCTGGTTAACTATGCCCTCATAATCTTCCTAACAAGAGATTCTATTATTGGGAAGGAAAAAAAAAAGATTAATGATTCAGCCTTTCACACAAAACTCGAATTTGTACTACCTCCGAGAAACATCAAACAATACAAGCATTTTTCTTATGAATTAGAGCACCTGATGATGGGACATTTCTGTGCCAAATAAGTCACAGCATGACAATTGGCATCCCTTTCTCTTCATCCCTGGATATTTATGGTATCAAAGGCTTCTCTATTTGTAATGTTACCTCCCTTCCAGCCCAGAAGGCCAGATGAGGGGAACTAGAGGAATTGAAGACAACAGCCCCTGGGGCTTCTGGAAAGCCTCCATCTGCCAAACCCCACCACACCCAGAGCAGTCTAGCTGATATAAGAGCATAGAGCCTGTGGCTTCTGCTCCTCTTGGTCTTGAGTAAGATTGGGCCAGGCAAAATTGGGTTGGTATTTGTTTGATGGCTTCTTTTTTGTAACCCTAGTGGAAGGGAGTAAAGGAGTTCTGTGCCCTGCCCCACATCCCTTCTCAACCACTAAAAGAATTAAGAAAAGAATTAAGAATTGAATCCTTTTCATTTTATGTTTGGTCTGCTTATCCTGGCATAAAATGGAGAATGACTTCATTTAAATTCTGAGCCTAAAAAAGGCAAGGTACCATATGCTATAAAATACATGGTATCCCCAAAGTCATAGATATTCTAAAACTGCATTAAGACTTTGAGGACACCCAGTGTTTAAATCAGGACTTATCTTTAATAGCAAAATCAAGTCAAACAACCCCACCCCCCCAAACCACACAGAAACTAAGAGAAACCAATCTACAGGGAAATGACTAAACAAACTGGGATATATAAATGTAAAGGAATACTACTCTGACATAAGAAATGATGAATATGAAGATTACATTGAAGTGTGGGAAGATTTGCTGTAAACTGTGTGGGGAGACATGGAAAGAGATGTGAACCAATGTAAAGTGGAACCAGGAAACCAATGTATGTCCAATGACTATAACAATATAACCAGAAAGAAAAAACAACAACATGAAATTGGTGTTGTTAATTATAATGACCAACCTTTACTCTGAAGGAGAGAAGAGAAAATGCCTTTCCCCTTCTTTGCAGAGGTGGAGGACTATTAAATTGGATCGTTGCATATATTGTCAGACTTGGTTGTTGAGTATTGATTAGCTTTACTGAATTGCTTTTTTCCCCTTCTTTCTTTTACCTTCTTTCTTAGAGGGGATGATTCTTCAAATAAGAGAGGGATCTATTTTGAAATGAAGCCATTGTTAAAACAGAAATCAGCTAAAAGAGAAGATGGGGCACTTCGTTGAACACTAGCAGTAGTAATGGATTAATCAGGACTTGGACCCCAACTTTGCTACTTCCTTTCTGTGTGTCATGTATCAGTTTCCTCAACCACAGAAGCTGAGGGTTGGACTAGATGATCTTTAAGGTACTTTGTAGCTCTAGGTCCTGTGAAGCTTTATCCACTTCTGTTCAGATACATTCGTGATCCATCAGGGGAGAGAGGATTGTAATCAAAAATGCTCTTAATTTTACAGGAAACCTCATAACTCCCCAAGATATCTGGGTTAAATTCTATACAGGGAGAAGCGGGGGGGGGGGGGAGGAATACAGAGGAGGGAAGTATGCTAAACATAAATGATGTGTTCCCCTCAATGCACCCACAGCTAAAGAAAAAGTCAATTGTCTAGACATAATCAATTCTGCTACAAAGAAAAGAAGCGAAATAGCTCTCTTTAAATGCAAAAATGAGTCAAAGTGTATCTCTAGAAATCAAGTATATCTAGGCCATAACAACATTTCTATCATTGAATTTATGCTTTTATAGTCATTTTAAATCAAATGACTTATTGTCTGTTTCCTCTAGACTTTTAAGCATTTACATCAGAAGAATTGGTCCATGTGGATTCTTCCTGGACTGATAAAGTTCAAAACTACTCCATGCTTTAGTAGATTGGTTAATGATTTATAAAAGATATTTTGTTAGCTCAGGTTGAGAGAATGAAGCATGGCTTCATAGAGAATCTGTCACCTGATTTGGGTCTTGAAGGAAGATAAAAATTTCAACAAGTAGAGATAAGAAGGGAATGTTTTCTCAAGGCATGGAGTTTGGAGGGGAGGGGTGGGAGCAGAAAGAGTACCCTATTGAGGGCAGCTTACTGATAGTGAATAAAGGATTGGACCTGGAGTAAGGAAGACCTGAGTTCAAATCAAGCCTCAGAAATTTACTAATTGTGTGTCTCTGGGCAACTCATTTAACCTCTGCCTTGGTTTCCTCAAGTATAAAATATGAATAATAATATTTACCTCCCAGAGTTATTGTGAGGATCAAATGAAATAAGAATTGCACAGCTTAGCACAGAATGTGATGCTTTCAGCTGTTTTTTAATTGTATCCAACTCTTTGTTGGCTCATGTAGGGTTTTCTTGGCAAAGATACAGGAATAATTTGCCATTTCCTTCTCTTGTTCATTTTACAGATAAGAAAACTGAGGCAAATGATTTAAGCAACTTGTTTATGGCTAGATTTCAACTCAGGAAGTTGAGTCTTTCTCTATGTCACCTAGATGCCCCATTTGGCACATAGTAGGCATGCTGTAAAAGCTCATTTTCTTCCTTCCTCTTTCCCCCATACACCTTATAATTATATGGAGATGGTGTGGTGAAGAAGACCTGAGGGAGCTTTGCTGGTTTGTGACCGAGACTTTTCCACATGGTGAGTTTAAAGACTGAATCTTCCTGAACTTCTATTGGGAACCTTCCTTTTATAGACTCTATGAGTGGAGTTTGCTCCATTCACCTCCGGGCCTCAGGCCCTTTAACCCTTGGCTGAGGGTTAACATCTACCTTGACTAATCAGTGAGATGGATTCTTAATGTCTTTCTCTCTTCTCTCATGTAAATAAATTTACATAAAAGTCAATTTTGATTTGAGATTTTTCTTAATTGAGGATTGATAATAGTTCAATCCTCTGGCGACCATCCTTTAATATGTTGAACTCATCAAACCCCTATTTCCCCCTTATATTTTGTCTAGGGCATAAATGCACAAACAGGAAAATATGAAATAAAGCTGGAAAGCCAGATGGTAACTAAAAATTGGATGTCCTTAAATGCCATTCCAAAAGAGTGTAATTTCTTTTTTAATAGGCAATAAGGAGATACAAGCTTTTGAGCAAAAAAGTGATCTAATCAGCAGCATGGTACAGTGACTCTATAGAGTCACAGGACCTATGTTGTGTTATTGGAAATTTGGGGGTCGTTGAACTACATTTCCCATAAGCCCACTGGCTTCCTGTCCTTACACAATGATGTAGACAGAGAGATAAAATTGAGAGACTGGTTTTTCACCTCCACCTTGCTCTCTATCCACCATGGAGGTGGCAGGCAAGGGTATGCCTTTCAAACTGACTAAGCTAGTGTGGTCCGTGGCTTCATTTTCTAATGGCTACTAATAAATCTTTTAAAAAACCCATTATAATCTTTAAGTTATATTTTATATTAATTTTATTTCTTACATTTTCCAAATTCTACCTAAGAAGCTTGCATTTCGAATGACCTGTACTGTGACAATCTAATTTTATGAAACCCTTAAGCACCCCTAGATCACCCTAGATAGAATTAGTAGGTTTGTCTCAAAACTGAATAATAAACCTTGAAGTACTTATTGATCACCCTAGATAGGATCACCAGCCACAGTCAAATAGAAAATATTCTTTTTCTCCTCTAAGTTTTTCTTATTGTATCTGTACTTCTCCCAGGTATTCTAGCCTCTTCTTTCCCGTCTCCATATAAGCCAATCAATTGTCCTTCCTTTCTTATACATCCTAAAGTATAAAGAGCCTGAGTTCTACAGCTTATTGGTGTCTTTTCCAGTGAGAGTGTTCCCAGAGTCCCAGAGGTTGGCTCTGTGTGGTATGTGTATGACTCTGTGTAGTGGCCATAAGAACACTGTTTTCCATAATCACATATATACATATACATCCCATAATCACATAACAAATACATTAAAAATGTGTTCTTTGGTACCTATTTTAGTAGTTCTCTATTTTTTCAGATTGATTACTGGCAAGTAATTTAATCTATCTGGGCCTCAGTTTCTTCCTCTATAAGGATGATGCCATATTTCTTAAAACCACCACCACCACCACCAGGGCCAATGTGCTTGTGATCTATTTGAAAAGTTCTCACCTTTTTTGTCAAGCTCTGTGATGCAATATCCTTAGGCCATTTAATACTTTCTGCCTTTTTACCTGGGTCTTATTGCCTTCATCCTCAATGTAATCCTCTGGTAGTGAAGGAAACTTCTCTCTCTATTATCTCTGTTCTATTGAGTTTCATTCTACTTCTACCTCCCCTCTAAGTTAGGGTGAACCCTTCCATATCATATACCAACTGTCCTCTACTTCCTCATCCATTTCCTACTGAATCTTGCCTTTCTGAAGGACTCTTCCTCTTCTCCTTGCTTTTCTTCTCATCTGGTCCTTTGGGTCAGCCCATGGCTGCCTCTAGAAGCACTATAAACAAAATAGAGGAAGCTTGAGATTGATGACTGTTCTCAGTGCAGGTGTCCATGATCCTGGGTAGGTAGATGACCAGGTGGCAATGGTACAGCCACAGATTCATGTACCCAATATAGATCACATTCTAGAATTTTGCCAGGAATTAGAAGTCAAGTTCTCAGTCTGATTGCTAGACTATTTTCTATTGGTTAAAGCAATGGATGGGTAACTCTTAGTTTTTTCTTTGTAGGGAAGTTGAAATGATTGCTAAGGGATAAAATAGTTGTTATTAAATCTAGGAATAGAACTCAGTCATGTTGTCAGTCCTCATTAGCATTCATTTCTTCAGGATAAAAGAAGAAAATAAAGATAATAAATGTCTGGTGTGTGTGTGTGTGTGTGTGTGTGTGTGTGTGAGGGGGGTTGTGGAGGGAATAGCTCTTTCATTCCAGTGCCTTGGGGAAGAATTCTGAAGAGAGCTATGAAGTTCTCCTTTCCTTATTCATCCTGTCTCTTCTTCCTTACAAATAGCCTTTCATAAACTTAAGAGGTAAAACTTGAAACAAGCATTTATTTTGCAACAACCTGGATGAGTAACTCTTGTAGTAGGGTAGCATAGGAGGTGAGCAATCTGTCTGGTTTCAAATTCTAAAGGAAACTTAAAGCTTTCCCCTATTTTTTTTTACCAGTTTTCCAATGCTTGGGATCCCCATACATTGCTTTGCATATCTCTAGATATAGAGATATAAGTAGTTCATACACTCATCTGACTCATAGAAATGTTCTGTAACCTTGGGCAAGTGTTATTCACCTCTTAATGCCTGTTTGTTTATAAAACCATAATGATCATGACTTCCTGCTTGTTGGTGAATAATTCATTAATGACACATAGGTATGTCAATGCTGGGTAGAGCTGCAGGTAGGAATGTTTTCACCTGAGGCAAGAATAGTTCCATAGCTGTGGGAGTGGTAGGGAGTACATATGATTTGTTCAAGGTCATATACTTTAGTAAGTGGGAGAACTAGGATTCGAACCCAACTTCCCTGACTTCAAACCCAGTGTGCCACTATAAGCACAATGTTTTATTTTAGGAATTAAATATTATGGTTCAGAGAGGTATAATGACCTGATTAGGACTACCCAGTTAGTAAGTGGTAACCAGGATGATAACTGTCTTCAATTATTTGAAGGATTGTCCCATTTTAGAGTAATGAGATTTCTGTTTGCCCTCAGAGACCAGATCTAAGAGCAATGGGTAGAAGTTTTTATATAGAGGAAGATTAAAATTGAGGTCAAGAAAAAAAATTCCTAAAAATTAGAACTGTCCTAAAGTGAAATAAGACTTCCTTGGAGTCAGTGAGGACCTCCTTGAAAGTATTCAGACAATGGCTGTATAACCTCTTGTCAAGTAAAGTATAGATCATGTTTAGCTGAGTCTTTTGGTAAAGTTTTCTATAAACTCATTTTTTAAAAAATAAGGAGCTATTGTTCCTAGCCTTTCACCCTTCCCCATCCTCACCCCGCTTCTCTCATACTTTACAGATGAGTTTACGTAAACCACTCCTAATGTTGTCCTTGTCTTCCAAATCTCTTTGATTGACAAGAAGATTGGGAGCTTTCTTGTGGAATTATTTTCTAAGTATCTTTTTGATTCTTTACTGTAGTAATTAATTTACTTTTGTTTTAAGTTCTTTAGGAAACAGTGCTGAGGTTTGTGTCATTTATTTGGGGTTACGTCAATTAAAATCAGATTTTATTTTTATTCTTCTAATTGTGATCTTTGTTCTTCTAAATCTTTCTGCATACAGATGAATGATGCAGAAATGGTACTGAAATGAGCAACCAGCCATTTCTCAACTGTTAGACTATACTGTATTTGATCTGATTTTTTGATGTTATTCAGTGTCCACCAAGTTCAATAACCTCTTAGCTCTCTTTCTCTTAGAGGTATGAAACTTCTGTATAGTCTACAAGGATTTGGCTTTTCTTGTTTCTTATTTTTCATGTAGTAAACAATGTGTGCATTCTTAAATTACTGATAAATATATGTAGACCCTTTGATAGAGGACAGATCATCAATGAAAAATAGCATAAACAACTTTATCAGAAATTTATATTTCAACTACCAATAAAATTATGTGATAAACAACTTAGGAATGCCCATAGCTAGAACTATAAAAAAAAACCTCTCTGATATAAACATCAGCCTGTTTTTAGGACAAGATCATCACAAGCTCCTTCATTAACTTTAACAAGTTCATGTTTGCTATTTACTATTTGCCATTGGAATTTAACACCAGTCTGAACCCCTTTTCTCTTTCTCAGTACCTTAAGATCATTCTTGTATTTTAAAGGGGAAAGTTTCATCTTGAGTTTGAATATAGCTCATTCTATGAAGTACAATTCATTCCCACCCTTTGATTTAATTAAGAACAAGATCTAGGACTTATCTATATAAGGGGGACACGTGCACTCTGGGAGGATGCCAGCAGCCTCATGCCTCCCTGGCGTCCAGAAGATGCTTGCCTCTTGTCCCACATGACTCCTGGTTCTTAGAAGATGGACCTCTGGTCCAGACTAAGGTCAAGTTCTCCAAATCAGAATGACTCAGAAAAAGTGACATCACTGAAAGATATGTTTGGGTCTGGAAAGGAAATAGGTATCTTTTGCCCAGAACAGAGGAGAGAGAGAAAAGGTGGCTAGGGGAGACTGTGTAGTGGGCTCAGGGAAGGAGGCTAGAAAGTGGCTAGCTAGAGTGGCTAGAGTGTCAACTCAGGCAAGCCCTGGCTAGGGAAGGAAGTTTGCCAAAGGAACAACCTACCACATGTGGCTGATTGGTGTATTTTCTTTCTCTGACCTGCTTTTAAAATTTATTTAATAAATAACTATAAATTNGGAACAACCTACCACATGTGGCTGATTGGTGTATTTTCTTTCTCTGACCTGCTTTTAAAATTTATTTAATAAATAATTATAAATTATGAATATAAATAAAATATGTAAATATAAATTAAAATAGTCTCCAGAGAATTTTAATCTTAAGGTCCTAAAAATTTGGATATGTTGTTTCATCAACTGAAGAATGACTAATCAATATTATTTTCTGTAATGGGAAGGGAGCAAAGATGATTGCAGAGAGACGTGAAAAGACATGTATGAACTAATTCAGAGGGGATTAAGAAAACTCAGAAAAACAATTTGCCCTATAACATAAATTTTAAATGAACAATTTTGAAAGACTTAAGAATTCTGACCTGCTAAATGATCAGTTATAAATATAAGGAGTGATGAGAAGGAATGGCATCTGATTCATGAGAGAGAGATGATTAACTAGTACAAAGAATGAGAGGTTCATTTTTGGACCAAAGAGTGAACATGTTTTGTTTGACTATGTCATATAATATAAAATTTCCTTTTTTCCTTTCCTCCCTCCTTCTTTTTCTTTCTCCCTCCCTTCTTTCTTTCCTTTGAAGCTTACATACATACACACATACATACATACATGCATACATACATACATATATATGTATATATGTATGTATTTACTGATCCTACAATACTTGGGGTCCCCATGCATTGCTTTGCATGTCTCTAGATATTTCCTTATTTGGGGATTTTGGGTTTTTAATATTTTTCTTAATGGGGGAAAGAAATGGGAAGGACAGGCTTATTTTTAAAAAATATCTTGCTACTTGAAAAATCGAATGTTGTTGAACTAAAAAGAGAAAAAAGGTTTATTATGAGAAGTTCATATGCTTTACTTGGCACCAAAGTTGTCTGACAGACAAAAAAATTAAAGTTACTTCTCTGAAATGAAAGGAAACTCTGACTCTATTAAAAGCCAGAAGGGGCAGCTAGGGGGCTCAATAGTGAAAGCCAGGCCTGGATATGGGATGTTTTTGGATTCAAACTGGTCTTAGACACTTCTTAGCTGTGTGACCCTGGGCAAATCACTTAACCCCCATTGGCGGTCCTTACCATTCTTCTGCCTTGGAATCAATACACAATATTGATTCTAAGATGAAAGGGAAGGTTTTCATTTATTTATTTATTCATTCATTCATTCATTCATTCATTCATTCATTCATTCATTCATTCATTTATTCATTCATTCATCCATTTATTCATTTATTTATTCATTCATTCATTCATTCATTTATTTATTTATTTATTTATTCATTTACTTATTCGTTTACTTATTTATTTACTCATTTATTTATTTATTTATTTATTTGTTTATTTGTTTGTTTGTTTGTTTGTTTGTTTGTTTGTTTGTTTGTTTATTTATTTATTAAAGAAAAAAGCCAGAAGATTTAGAGACAGTATGATGCAATGGATAGGGTATAATACTTGGGAATAGGAAGACCCATGCTCAAATTCCACCTTAGACAATTATTAGCTGTGTGTCCCTGGGCAAGGCACTTAACTTTTGCCTCAGTTTCTTTATCTCTAAAATAAGGAGGGTTAGACTTAATGGTCTTTACATTCTCTTCCAGTTTTAAATCTATGATCCAGGGGACAGAGCTAATCCACATGGTTCTAGGAACTCTGCATCCAGCTGTGAATACAAAGACCTAAACAGCTGCTCAATTCACTACATTCCTGAAGTTGGTTTCATTCCATCTAAATTCTGTGTTTTGATAAGTACTGAACTGGGATCAGGGCTTTCCCCTCTGGTTGGGAAAGGAGGGGAGGAACTCCAATTTACAGTAGTTTCAGGCTTCTAAATAAATCAGGAAATTCCCTCTGTAAACCCAAGTATTCCATGACCAGTTTCCCTTGACTTCTTGTTGCTTGTAAGCTTCAGAGGGAACCCAGTGAAGATCTCAAATCAGTCATATAGCGTCAAAGATGAAATAGGATTGATTTGTACTTCCCAGGTCTGCTGCCAAAATTCCAGCAAGCTTCAGGGAAAGGATATGTCTCATTTGAATAGTACTCAGTTGAGCAATGTCATAATGCTCAAAGTTGAAACACCTACATCACCCATGCTGAAGGTTCCCCTGGGTGCTGCAATGCATGCAATCCTGGGTGCACAAGAACAGCAGAGCAGGAGTCAAACCTGACATGATCTTACAATAGTGAGAGAGGAGATAAGTTGACACTGAGGATGGAAAGATAAAAAAAAAATAATTCCCTGTCTTTGAGGAGCTTACATTTTACTCTTCTCATGATATGTCTCTACACTTTTATTTTTTTCTTAGATGTCTTATTGACTTCCTTTATAAAAAATGGTTCTTTTGAATATTTTATTTTTTTCAATTACACACAAAAACAATTTTTAACATTCATTTTTTTAGGAATTTTAATTTCCAAATTCTCTCCCTTCCTTCTTTTCCCCCTCATTGAGAAAGCAAGAAATTTTTTATATGTTACACATGTTCAGATGTTCAAAATGTATCTTCATATTAGTAATATTGTGAAAGAAAATAAGGGGAAAAACAAGAAAAAAGAAAGTAAAAAAGTATGCTCGGATCTGCATTTGGACTCCGTCAGTTCTTTTTCTGAAGGTGGGAGGAATTTTTCATGGTCCTTCAGAATTGTCATGAATGACTGTTTTGCTGAGAATAAGCTAATCATTCGTAGTTGATCTTCCTTACAATAGTATTATTAAAATCTCTACACTGTTCTCTTGGCTCCACTCATTTCATTTTGCATCATTTCACTTAAGTCTTCCCAGGTTTTTCTGAAATCATCCTGCTTGTAATTTATTATTGTACAATAATATTCTGTCATCATCATATACCACAGTTTATTTTGTCATTCCCCAATTGATGGGCATCCCTCTATTTTCAATTTTTTGCCACCACAAAAAGAGCTGCTATCAATATTTTTGCACATATAAGTTCTTTTCATATTTTTTGTTTTAAATTTCTTTGGGATAAAGATCTAGTAGTGGTATTGCTGAGTCAATGAGTATGTAAGGTTTTTTAGCCCTTTGGAGATAGTTCCAAATTGCCCTCCAGAATAGTTGGTTCAGTTCATAATTCCACCAACAGTGTGTTAGAGTTCCACTTTTCCCACTTCCCTACTAACATTTGTCATTTTCTTTTTCTGTCATATTTGTCAATCTGATAGGTGTGAGGCAGCATCTCAGAGTTGTTTAAATTTGCATTTTTCTAATCAATAGTGACTCAGAGCCTTTTTATATGACTATTGGTAGCTTTGATTTCTTTATCTGAAAATTGCCTGTTCATATCCTTTGATCATTTATCAATTGGTGAATGACTTGTATTCTTACAAATTTGACTTGGTTTTCTATATATTATGTGATTATTTTACCCCACTCTACCCTTCTCTTCTCCATTCTCCTATTGCATTTCTCTTTATCTCCTGTTAATTGTTTTTAGATATCAATCCATCATAGACAAATCACATACATACCCTCTGTCTGTTCATCTTCCTTTTAATTGCACTAATAATGATAATGTTTTTAGAAGTTTCAAGTATAATCTTCCCATGTGGAAATATAAAAAGTTTAACCTTATTGAATGCCTTATGATTTCTCTTTTCTGATTACCTATTTATGCTTCTCAAGTCCTATTTTTGAAAGCAAAGTTTTCTATTTATCTCTGGTTTTTCCATAAGGGATGCTGAAAATTCCTTTATTTTATAAAATATCCATTTCTCCCCTGAAAGATTATGCTCAGTTTTGCTAGGTAGGTGATTCTTGGTTGTAATCCTAGCTCTTTTGCCTTCTAGAATATCATTTCCCAAGCCCTCTGATCCTTTAATATAGAAGCTGCTAAATCTTTTGTTAGCCTGATTGTGGCTCTGTGATATTTGAATTGTTTCTTCTTGATATAAGAACTCTCACATTTGGCTATTTTATTCCTGGAGTTTTCATTTTGGGATCTCTTTTAAGAGATGAGCAATAGATTTTTAAAATTCTATTTTACTCTTTGGTCCTAGGGATTATCAAGGTGTTTTCCTTATAATTTTTTGTAATATGAGGGCTAGGCTCTTTGTAAAATCATGTGTTTCAGGTAGTCCAATAATTAACGTTATCTCTCATTGGTCTGTTTTTCAGGTCAGTTGTTTTCCCAGAGATGTTTCATATTTTCTTTCCTTTTTTATTCTTTTGATTTTGTTTTATTGCTTCTTTATATCTCATGGAGTCATTAGTTTCCATTTTCCCAATTTTCCTTTTAAGAAATTATTTTCTTCAATAAATTTTTATAATTCCTTTTCCATTTGACCAATTCTGCTTTTTTAAGAACTTTCCCCCCAGTGGATTTTGTGCCTATTGTACCAATTTGGCTAATTTTGCTTTTTAGGGTATTATTTTTATTAGTATTTTTTGGTCTCCTTTACCATTTTGACTTTTTCCCCATGATTTTCTTGCATCACTCTCATTTCTTTTCTTAATTTTCCTCTACTTCTCTTATTTAATTTTTAATATCCTTTTTGAGATTTTCTAGGAATTTTTTGGTGGGGGGGTGGGCTTTAACCAATTGACATTTTTATTCAAGGCTTTGGATGTAGCTGTTTTGGCTTTGTTACCTTCTTCTTAGTTTTGTGTTTTGATCTTCCCTGTCACTATAATAATTTACTATGATTAGATTTGTTTTATTTGTTTTTTTGCTCATTTTTCTAGTCTATTTCTTGACTTTTAACTTTATATTAAAATTGGGTTGTGTTCCCAGGGTAGAAGGGGAATTATCCTAAGCTTTACGTTTTTTGTACTGATGTTTTCAGAGCCACTTCTGGGGGTTTGTGCTTTGGTCTGTGAGTAACCACAGAGAAGAGCAACCATTTTTTTTTCACCCAGGAACAATAGGCTCAAGTGTACTAGACTTCTTTCTCACTTTGGGACTGTGACCTAGAACCACATATGGGCAATGTAATAGAGTCCTGCACCTAGTGCAAGCAAGAGTCACCTATAATCCCCTTCTCATTAGTTGTCCAACCCCATTACCAACAGTGGACTGAACAAGCAAATTCAATCACCCCTAATACCTGCTGCTGGCTTACTGGGTTGCTGAAATGTACTTCACTCTTACTCCAGTGAGACAAACCTTTCCTGCCAACCTTCTAGGTTGACTTAAGAAGGGAAATTGTTTCACCCTATCTTTTTGTTGGTTTTGCTGCTCTGGAATAAATTTTGAGATGTTCTTTTACATTTTTTGGAAACGAATTCAGGAGAGTTCAGAAGAGTCCCTGCCTTTACTCCACCATCTTTGCTCTTCTCCCCTATCTACTTTTCAAAGTTTCTTCTTCAATTTTTGTCTTTATTGAACATTCCTTTAGTTGTCTGGTAAGAACTCCACAAAAGTCCTATTCTGATATGCTACCATGGTGTGGAGATGAACATGTAAACATATGTTTTATTATGGGATCTAGAGCTTGGGATAGCATTAGCTTTAGCATTAGCAAACAATATAGACGAACCCTTTCATTTTTTATTTTTTTTAAACCCTTACACTCTATCTAAGAACCAATACCATGTATTGGTTCTAAGGCAGAAGAGTAGTCAAGGCTAGACAGTGGGGATTAAGTGACTTGCTCAGGGTCACACAGCTAGGAAGTGTCTGAGGAAACCCTTTTATTTTTATGGAAAAGAAAACTGAGTCCACTTGCCACACATCTTGTCCAAGGCCAATTAGGTAGTGTTGGAAGTAAATTTCTCTCTCCATTATGTCACTTTTTTTGTCATTTCTCAGTGACCTGGAGGTCAAAGACCACTGAATAAATTCAGGTATAGATAATCCCTCAGAGAAAGGAAGTTAAAGAACCAAGGAACCAATCAATGAAAGGGAAACTGATTCTACAGGCACTCCCCCTCTACATACCCCCAAACCCCTGGGCAGCCCAAGCAAATTAAGACACTATGGTTTCTGAGATGTGACATGTGAGATCTAGTGGGTAGAGAAAAGAGCTTATAAGTGGAGACCAGATGGTCTTTGGTGACTTCTGGCTGGACTGTGGAGAGCAGAAGGAACCGTTGTCAGAGTTAGCCACAGGCTCATTGGCCAATAGATTAGAAAATTAAGTATCTCTCTACCTTTCTCCTATCTTTCCCTCTCTTTACTACTACTACTTTGATTTAATAAAGTTATTAAGCTACTCATAATTTTAATTATTACAGTAGTGAAAGGTAGGATTTGAACCCAGGTCCTTCTTTGATTTCACAGTCAGGGTTCTTTCCATTGTTTTTTTTTTTTTTTAATTTTAAACCCTTAACTTCTGTGTATTGACTTTTAGGTGGAAGAGTGGTAAGGGTAGGCAATGGGGGTCAAGTGACTTGCCCAGGGTCACACAGCTGGGAAGTGTCTGAGGCCGGATTTGAACCTAGGACCTCCTGTCTCTAGGCCTGGCTCTCAATCCACTGAGCTACCCAGCGGCCTCATTTCCATTGTTTTTAAAGTTTATGTCTTTAGAGAGCAATATCTGAAGGGTTTTAACCAAACTAGAAAAGCTTTGAGTATGGACCTGGCCATAGGCTATATGTCTGTCATCCAAAGACTAGCCTTTATCAGTTTGGAGATGTTCTGTCTACAGTCTCTGGGAGATTGGTTCAGGCATCATAAACTTCCATTTGCTTATTTGTTTTTGTCACACAAACCCATGAAAACATTTTCTGAAACATGGAGAAGTTGTAATCTGTGTCAGTGGAGAATGTACTTATATTATCCCCCAAATTTTTGAGTTGAAAGAGACAATTCAACCCATACCTAAAAAAGAATTCCCACTACAGTTCAGCTGAATGCTTCCAATGAAGGGGAACATATTATGTGATAATATCACAAACTGACTGAAGTACTGGACAGTGTATGTCTGGAAAGAATAGTGTTAAGGCCATAATACTGGGATAATTACTAAGTCAGAATGACGAAGTGCTATCCCCAGCCATGAGCTACCTTGATTATTCATATTGTGGTCTGAATATTGAACATTTCATATAGTTCTTGAAGTGTTTGATAGAAGAAAGATCATAGACGATATATTTAGAGCTAGAAGGGACATTAGAAGGCATCAGGAAAGTTAACATCTTGCCTAAGTTTATACTCGTAGGGATTAACAGGGTCCAGAGTGAAACTCAAATCCATTTGGTCCCAAGGCCCAGCAATTTCTTCCTTTGTACCATGCTGCCCAACAATGAATAGAAATAGCTTCAACTGAGCCTTATTCTTTTGTTTTCTGTAACTCCTGATCAAAGAACTCTAGTGACTTCCTATTACCTCTAGAATAAAATATAAAATTATCTGTTTGGCAGAGTACTTGACATATAGTAGGTGCTTAATACACATTTGTTGAGTGATTTCTCTAGCAATCATCTTGCCTGGGAGTAATGAAAGGATTCTTAAGTTCTATTATTTTCTGATAAGAAACTCTAAAGACAACAGGATTAGTCAATCAATCAACAAACATTTATTAAGACCTTCAGTTTAGAAAAATCTTTTGGGGAGGTGTGTGTGGGATAGATTAGAGGAGGTAGAGATTTGAAGGGGCAAGACAAGCAGGAGCTTGCAATAGATTGGGTCAGAGTGGAGGAGGGCCTGTACCATGGTGGGAGCTGTGACAAAAGAGATGAGATATATAGGAGAAATGTCATGGAGATATAAATGACAAAATTAGACAACTGATTTGATATGTGTGGTGAATGAAAGTGAAGAGAATCAAGGATGACATCAGTGTTGTGAGTCTGGGTGACTGGAAGGAACAATGGTGATGCCCATGACAGTTAAAAGGAAGTTAAGAAGAGGGAAGAGTTTCAGAAGAGAAGATATTTTGTTTGAATATGTCAAGTTTGAATTGCATAGTTCAAAATGGACAGCTGAACACATCAAAAGGAAAATACTTCTTGGCAGACATTTTATTTAAGCAGCACTGTGGAGAGGGTGCAAAAAGGAGTAGGTTGTCTCTGTTGTTTATTTTGTAATGACCAAAGGAGAATAAACTTTTTCTGGTTTCACTTTTTTTTTTTGCTTTAAGTCTTCAAAATATAAGCTTATACTGATCTAATGTATATACTAGTTGTTCCAGACATTACTAGAAAATGATTTCCTCATACACAGAATTTTTTTTAAACCCTTGCCTTCTCTCTTAGAATCAATACTGTGAATCAGCTCCAACACAGTAGAGAAGTAAAGACTGTGCAATGTGGGTTAAGTGACTTTCTTAAGGTCACACAGCCAAGAAGTGTCTGAAGTCAGATTTGAATTAAGGACTTCCTGCCTCTAAGCCTCTTAACCCACTGAGTCATCTACTCACCCCCTTGCATTAGGTTTTAGTATCTTGTACCTACCCTTATATAGAGAAATCACTTAATAAATAGGAGGTAGCACAAGGCTAGAAGACAAAGTTTGCATTTTGACTATTGCTTTTATTAGACCATATACAACTCATTTAACAACCACCTTACCTGGGAGTAATGAAAGAATTCATAAATCCTATTATTAAAGTACTTGAGGTAAAGAGTAGAAAAATAATGGAGATGGAAAAATTAGACATATATTACATAGGGGTGACAGAATTGAAATGCCTGCTGAAAAATGCAACTAGTAGTACAGTGGATAGAGTGCCAAGTTTGGACACTAGAGAACCTGGGTTCCAATTTGACTTTAAATACTTCCTAGTTATGTGCGATCCTGGGCAAGTCACTTAATTCTGTTTGCCTAGTCCTTGCTCTTCTATCCTGGAGTTGGTACTAGGATATAAGGTAAGAATTGGGGAAAGAAAGAAAGAAAGAAACACAAAGAAACAAAGAAAGGAAAGAAGGAAGGAAGAAAAAAGAAGAAAGAAAGAAAGGAAGGAAGGAATGTTTGTTGGAGTTGGGTCCTGAAGAAAGTGGAAAGAGATCCAAGGTGAAATTGGGGGTACTAGAGGGAAATTAAATGCTTTGTCCAAGGTTATATGGGTGATAAGTTTAGATGTAGGATTTGATTCATCCTTATGGAGGTAATTTTATTTTATTTTATTAATTGGTTAAAGTGAAGTTTTTTTTTAATTTTTAAAATTTTCTTTTTTTACCAATTACATGTAACAAAAAAATGTCCCCATAAAATTTCCAAAGTAATATGATCCAATTGTCTCCCTCCTTCTTTCTTTTCCTCCTTCCCGAGTTGACAAACAATTCAACCTGGGTTATACATGTATTATCACACAAAACATATTTCCATGTTGTTCATTTTGTAAATGAATAATCTTATGGAACCAAGACCCCAAAACATGTACCCAAATAAAAAGTGAAAAATCATATGCTTTCATCTATGCAGGTAATTTTATTTTATTTGATTTTTTGAGACCCTTACCTTATGTCTTGGAGTCAATATTGTGTATTGTTTCCAAGGCAGAAGAGTGATAAGGGCTAGGCAGTGGAGGTTAAATGACCCAAGGTCACATAGCTAGGAAGTGTCTGAGATCAGATTTGAACCCAGGACCTCCCATCTCTAGGTTTGGCTCTCAGTCCAGTGAGCTACCTAGCTGCCCCCCAATGCAGGTAATTTTAAAGAAAGCCCTGTGGTCAGAAGGACGGCCCACTGTGGATTGGAATACCTTTCCCTGAAGGGGCCAGATGAAATTGCTTCACAAATTTTGGGCCATACCATTTGTCCTGAAAGATTCTGGACTGGAAGAAGGGCCAGCCTCTCTCATGAAGGCTATGTGTTTTGGGGGCTATCCCAGATGTACCTAGGCCAGTGATGGGCAACCTTTTGAGCTCAATGTGTCAAAATTTGCCAAAAAACCAAGTATAACTCAGGTGGTGTGTCACTTTGAGAAAAAAAACATAATTTTGTGATATTTATAGTTTAAATAACAAAAAATGTATAATTGTAACATGCAACTATATTTTAAAAACCCAAAACTAATTCTTTAACTTACCTGCTTAGTGACTTCTTTGTTCATCTGTCAGTCGGTTTCATTTGTTTATCTTGATATTATTTAACTTGTGAGGGGTGCCATGAACTAAGATAAGTGAGAGAGAGGGGGAATTCTTTAACTAACCTGCCTACTAGTGACCTTTTTGTTGCTGAATTTCATTGGCTAATGAAAATTCATTTAGCTGTTAAGTCTTCAATTTAAGGTTGGTATTTTGTATACTTCAAGCCCAAGTAAGTGCTACTAACTTCATCTGTCAATCTGTTTCTTTTGTTGATTTTGATATTATTTAATGCTGAGAATAAGGTCTCACAAAAGTATGTAGAGGGAAAAATTGTGAGTAAAGTCATTGCTATATTTTTCAGGGTACTAAAAGTGTCTGATAATTGGTTTCAGGCACTCCAAATTTCCTGTTTGTAGTGGCACTCTTCTGGATTCTTCAAGTGGCACCTTTCCAGATTCTCAAGCTTTGTCCTCAAATTGACAAACACCTGAGCCCAGATGCTGTCTTGAAATTCTGCAAGTTACATATCCAAATCATCAATTTGCATCCATTGGAAACCATTTAATTCCAAACTACTGTAGACTACTGAATCAGGATACTTAATTATTTTCATGGTCTGTTCTAGGTTTCTAAATTGATTAAATCTATCACTGAACTGGTCAAGTAATGAGTCTAAAACATGCTGGTACTTTATATGCAGGGGTTCCATTTCATTTTGTACAGTTGCACTAGCCTTCTAAAAATACTTTGTTACTCAAGGAAAATACTTATAAGTTTTAGTTTCTATATTTCGCTTGAAAATTTTAAGATTAGTTTCAAAAGCTTTTATGTATCCAAACATACAACAATACTTTTGCCAAAACTTTGTAATTTTAAATTCAGTTCATTAATATGAACAGAGAGACCTATAAAAAACATCAGAGGATTGAACCACTTATCATCACCGAGCTGAGGAAAGTTTCCCAGATCCTTATCCTCAAGAAATATCTAAATTTCTCAAAGCACTCCACAAAATCCTCAAGAACTTTGCCTCGGCTCAGTCATCTTACATTATTGTACATCAGTAGTCTACTGTAGGTAGAATCAACCTCCAGTAAAAGTGCAGAAAATTCTCGATTATGAAGGGGGCAAGCAGCTATTAAATTAACTATTTTTGTAACAACTGACATTAAGTTGTTTAAATTGGTGAATCCTGCCTTGGCACATAAAGTCTCCTGATGGATAATACAATGAAAAGGCACAATT
This sequence comes from Gracilinanus agilis, assembly GCF_016433145.1. Lineage (NCBI taxonomy): Eukaryota > Metazoa > Chordata > Mammalia > Didelphimorphia > Didelphidae > Gracilinanus > Gracilinanus agilis. The sequence goes on from NC_058132.1 coordinate 356,189,880, forward strand.
GGATGTCCACTAGCTTCCATAAGCAACTTGACAAATCTGACTTTTTCCCCCACCATGTTTGGTGCCCCATCTGTTGTCACTGATACAACTTTAGAGATATCAATGCTTAGGTAATGGAATGTTTGTATAAAAACCTTACATATTTCACTTCTTGATGTACTTGTTGGCACTGATACTAACTTTATCAACTCTTCTCTCATTGTGAACCATCAGAATATCAACCATTATTGGCCAACTGAGCATGTGATGTGACATCACTAGTTTCATCAAGAGAGATAGGAAAATATTTACAACTACTTATTTCTCTCTTTAATTGATGTTGTATGTTTGTGTTCAGTCTCATTAATCAATCTTTTATGATATTTCTACTGAGTGGTAACTCAGATATTCTCTTAATCATTGCATCTTTATTCTGCATATTATGAAATAGAACTGGTGTACATCTTAGGAGAGTTTGTTTAATAAATTCTCCCTCCCTGAGTGCTTTTCCATGCTGAGCTATGGAGTAAGCAATGCTCAAACTTGCAGATGTTAAATTTGTAAAGCCTTTTAAAAATTTAAGGATGGAATTAGATCGGCTCTTATAAAGGTGTAGCTGCATGTAAATGTATTCCTTCCTTTCATCCTCACTTTTTTTTTCAAGAGCTGGGCATGATTAGTTTCAAAATGTCTATTTATATTCCATGTTCTGCTTACTAATAGAATGCAAAATGATCTGCCATTTTTTCTATAATGCCATACATCTCGGCCCATGTCTCTTGAAAGGGTCGACTACTGCTACTACCACTTCCTTTACTTAACCATGTTTTTTTTTTATTTTTTGGGTTCTCCATCAGGGAGGCAGTGACAGAAGATAAAATTATAGATAGCCTCTTAGCCCCACAGGCAATTAGGGGTTAACTAGCCTAACTGATCACAAGATGGCACATGCAACTGTCTTTTAGGAAAGGGTAGAGTTAATAAGCAGAAATAGGGGTTAATAAGGATGCACAACAGTAATAGTGGTGAAATGGAGTCTGTACTATGCTACAAGATGGCGTTCCTTATGTAAATTAAGATGGCTGCCACTATTTCTGATGGTGGGAAACTGCACACATAGCAGAGGTCTTCGCCTCTTCCAGTCTCCTCCTTACTTATGTCTGTAATAATGGTCAATTAGAAATCCATGACACCCCATAACAGTAGATTGGATGATGGTTGCTGTGGTTAAGTGGTTGCTGGCAATGGCGATCACAGGGCCCCCAGAGATATGGCCCCCACAGCATTCTGCTGCTCCTTGCTCCACTGGCAGGAAGTGAGGTCAAAGGTCCCCTAATGGCCTGGAAATCCCAGAACTAGATGCTCTGTGCTGGAGTTCTGTTGTTTTGGCCTACAGACCTCTGGCATAGTGTCTACACTACACTATAGCAAATGTTTCATCCTTGCATGCAGCTCCATACTTTTCTGTATTCAGCCATATGCGGCTGTGTTTCATTGAAAATGGCTATGTGTGTCAATGCTGACACTCGTGCCATAGGTTTGCCATCAGGGACCTAGGCTTGCCTCTGTGCCAAAGGGGAAGTTTCAGAGCCCTGGATCCTCTCCTATATGTGGATTGCTCAGAGCAAGTACACCCTCACAGCCACCTTGGTAAGTGTTTGACTTGTTAAGAAGGTCTTACAGGAGACAGAGTATCTATCAATAAATTAAACTATCTATGCCCTTTGGTTTGGATAAATCTGGGCAATGAATCTGAATGCCCAAAGAAAAACTTTGTATCTCTTCAGATTAATTAATCACTCATAATTTACAAATGTAACATTTGTAAACACCCACACATGCCTTTTCATTATAACACCTAATCTCTTAATCTTTTAAAGGAGCTCAATCAGTTTTAGGTCATTCCAGACAACATTCCTATTAGGTGAGTCAGGGATAGATCCAAAGTCTCCAGCACTTGCTGTTCAAGTCAGAGAAGTACTGACTTCTGGCACATTGGCTCTCTTGTGAAACATCTATGTTCTATTCTGAGCAGTAGATATTTATGTGCATAGAATGATAGACTAGGATGTGGGAGAGAAAAAATGAGATTGTTGTCAATTAAAAATTTTAAATAGAAGAATATTCATATGATACTTTAAGGTTTGCAAAGAGCTTTATAAATTGACCTCACTCTAGCCATACAACCACCCTGAGAAAAAGGTGATAATAATACCCCTATTTTACAGCTGAGAAAGAGGTTAAGTGGCTTGTCTAAAGTCTAAGTATCCTCTGAGGCAGGATCTGAATTTCCACACCTTTCAAATCTAACACTCCATGTTCTATGCCTCTCTGCTTGTTTGGTCACCTGATCCAACCCCTTATTTTGCAGATAAGGAAATAGGTTTATTGACTTCTGTCACAAAACTAGAAATAGCCACAAAACTAGAAATGAGAAAAAACAGGATTCAAATCTGGATCTTGTGTCACTGAGTTCCCTGACTCCATACCACAGTGCCTCTTAACAAGGGAAAACAAAGTTTTGTTTTGTTTTCATTTTCCCCTTTATTCTGTATCTTTCTTTAATTGGGAAACTTTGGCAGAAGAAAGGCCTTTTTTTAAAAATCACATATAAAAGGTAGATAATGCAATAAATTATTGACTTGCTTTATTCCATAAGATAAGCTAAGGTAAACAACATTCATTCAGCTCCAACAATTTAGAAGGTTTTTTGTTTGTTTGTTTTTAAGTTTATGTCTGCTAACTCCAAGGCAGGGAACACAACTCTCTTTCTTTGAATCCTCTTTGTTTTGACTTAAAAGTTCTTAGCCCACAAACAAACAGAAATGTGTTTTCTTAATATTATCTGCTTTGAAAATGGAATTAATATCATCTTTGTGGAGCTGCACCCCTCCTTCCACCCCCACCACCCGCCAAGCATTGCATTTTAATTCTTTTCCCTTGATAAACTCAGAAAGAATAAAAGAATAGTTTTATTCATGGTACCTGTTGCCATAAGGGGAGGTAAATTAATTTCTTCAACCATCCAGCCACACAAAACATTTAATTTAATGTAATCGGCCATCTTCTAATTACAAACTATCAGCAATGATAAAGCATAACTCCACAGGATTCATGATGATTTGCTCTTCCCACCATCTCCTGTTAGAGATGGAGTGGAACCAAGAATTGGGGTGAGATTCATATTTTTGGACCTGACTAATGTGGAATTTTATGCATTTTTATTGGATGAGCTTTCTTTCTTTCTTTCTTTCTTTCTTTCTTTCTTTCTTTCTTTCTTTCTTTCTTTCTTTCTTTCTTTCTT
>NC_058132.1:356193192-356212076 GCF_016433145.1 Gracilinanus agilis
GAAGTTTTCCTTCCTTCCTTCCTTCCTTCCTTCCTTCCTTCCTTCCTTCCTTCCTTCCTTCCTTCCTTCCTCCCTTTCTTTCTTTCTTTCTTTCTTTCTTTCTTTCTTTCTTTCTTTCTTTCTTTCTTTCTTTCTTTCTTTCTTTCTTTCTTCCTTTCTTTCTCCTAAAGTAGGAAGAAGAGAAAACAAATTCATGATCATTTTAAAAATTAAAATATAAGAATATATTCATTTTCTAATTTTAAAAAGAAAAGGTCTTGCTTAATAAAATTAGTGTTAAGCAACTTTGCTGTTCAAACTGGTTCTCCCTTCCACTCCAGGATGGCCTCTGTAGCGACTAACCACAGCAGAATATATGTAGGTGAACTCTGAGTTAGTCATAGAATGGGTCCTATGATCATAAAGCTAGAGAGATAAAGGATCTCAGAGGGCCTGGGTTTCCTCACATGTAAAGTGAATAGTCTGGAATAGAATGCTCCTATGGTTAGAAAGAAGCAACACAGTGTGTTGATTAGGCAGCAAATGGGTTTTTTAATTTTTAAAGCTCCTCCCTTCTGTCTTAGAATCAATACTAGGTATCGGTTCTAAGACATAAGAGTGGTAAGGGCTAGGAAATTGAGGTTAAGTGACTTTCCCAGCTAGGAGGTGTCTGAGATCAAATTTGAACCCAGAACCCAGGTGCTCCAAACTCTAGGTCTGATCTTCTATCAACTGGGCTACTTAACTGTCCCTCAAATGAGGCTTTATTATAAGAATGTAAGTTCCTTGAAGGCAGAGCTGTTTATCTTTTTGGTTTTTTTTTATCCTTATCTCCAAACACAGTGCCTGATGCATAGTAAATTTAATAACTGCTTAGTGATTGTGGCTTATGGTTGGGTCTCTAAAATCTAGATGATTGGGTAGACATTTTACTTATTTATTAAATAAAATGGATACCTTTTGCAGAGCACTGTCTTGGTATTTGGAAAAATGAAAATTTTAAGACATAGACATTACTTTCAAAAGACACAAGTAAAGATAATTATGCTGCACAATATTACATAAGAAGTTCATTGGGGGAGAGGGGAGGAGTGTGTTTGATGGGAAGGTCTTATCACCCTCCCCACTCATGAACAAATATTTATCTTCTTTTTCCCTTCCACCTCAATACCACTTCCTCTCCCTCTTTTGGAAAAAGAAAAAAAATTCTCTAAGCAAAAATATATAGTCAAGTAATGGTTTTTTCAAAAGACCGGAAAGGGACATTGTGTTTATACAGTCACTGACTTGTAGAATTGCGGAGTAGAGTTAGTTCAATACTTAATCTACTATTTCATTTCTCTATATAAACATCTGGCTGGTAGTCATTTTGTCTCTATTTAAATAGTTCCACTGAATATTCTACAAAGGAGTCTCTTTTTTTCTTAAAGAGCCCTAATTTCTTGGAAATTCTCTTATGGTTGAGCTTAGAAGCTTCTTCCCTTTCTTACTTCTACCTCATTAGTACAGATTCCTACCTCTGGAGCAGGACAAATCAAATCTAAAGACTACTCTTATACAGTCTTTCATGTCAATCATCCCTTTAACTACTTATCATATGAAATGGTTATCACTGAATGTAAGATATGTGAGGTCAGTGTTTCTATTTTTGCTTTTCTTTGTATTCCCAGCATTGAGGGCATATTCTAAGAACTTAATAAATACTTGTTCACTGATTGACCCTTTACCATGCTGATCAGAGAGTCTTTTAATTTGTCAATTTGCCAATTTCAAATATGGTGCTTAGCACAGGACATTATACTGCAACCTTGAGCTTTTTCCTTATTAATTTTTTTGGTCCTATAATTTTAATTGTTCTCTTTCTTGTTATTCCATCTTTTAGGATCATTTGGACATTTCATAATTTACTGGCAACAAAACAATTTTATTTTACATAAGCAGGTGCAAAGGAAGTTCTCTAGGAGAAATAAGAATTTTAATTTAATTCCCAGAATGGGGGGAAAAACACTGGAAGTTCAACTATTGTCAATGCAAAAATGTATAATTCATTTTTATGACCATCTTTGAGATACAATATTATGCTGACTGAAGTTGACAAGGCAAGGTAATATGTAGGTGGGGTAGTTCAAATTCATTTCCATTCATCAATTGTTCCATCAGAATAATTACTGTGGTTGGCAGCTGAACATATAAGGGGAAAAAAAATTCAGCCCTCATGGATCTATAAATTATACTAGGGAGAGAGAACATGTAAATAAATGAGTAAATGAAGGATAATTTGATGGGAAGAATAGTAACAATTACAGGGATCAATAAAGGCTTCCCCTGGGAAATAATTCCCAAGTTGATTATTAAAGGAGACTAAGGATTCTAAGAGGTGCAGGTGAGAAGAAAATGCATTGCACATATAGGCTGGTAGCATGTGAAAAGGCTTGGAAGTAGAAGATAGAATTCTGAGTTTCAGAAACAGCAAGTAGTCTGTCTTGTCTGGAATGCTGAGTATATAAAAGCAAATGATAATATGAAGTAAGTCTAGAAATGTCATTTGCAGTCAGATTGTGAAGATCTTTAAATGTCAAAGTTGAAAAGTGTGTATTTTGTCCAATATTATTGTTTAGTTGTTTTTTTTTTTATCATGTTTGACTCTTCATCATCCCATTTGAAATTTTATTGGCAGAAATAATGGAGTGGTTTGACATTTCCTTCTCCAGCTCATTTTATAGAGGAGGAAACAGAGGTAAACAGGGTCAAATGATTTGTCCTGTGTCATACAGCTAGTAAGTGTCTGAAGCCAGATTTGAACTCAGGAAGATGAGTCTTCCTCACTCCAGGCCTGGTGTTCTACCACTGTGCCTTTCAACTGTCCATTTTATTCAACTAGGATCCACTGAAGACTTTTGAGCAGGAGAGTAGCATGGGCAAACATACCACAAAATTTCCAGATGTTTAGAAGATACATAGAAAAAGGGAGATAGAGGAAGCAGGTAATCATTTGGGATGCTACTGAAATACAATTCAGGAGAGAAATGGAGAAGACCAGAATTAAGGTGGTAAACCATTTAAGTAGAAAGAGGAAGATGGATGTGAGAGAGTTTGTGGAAGCAGAATGAAGATGTGGTAACTGATTGGATATGTAAGTAAGGGAGAGTGAAGAGTTGAAAATGACTCCATTTGGTACTCGGTGAAATAGTGCTTTTAAGATCTAAGTCTGAATCTTTGTTTTATTATTTACTGTCTGTCACTCACTCAGCTTCTCTGGGTCTCAGTTTTCTCATATACAATATAAAAGGAGTGGGCTAGATGTCCTTTAGGAAGTCTTTTAGATATAAATCTATTGTTCTATGGCTCTGAGAATATGAACCTGAGTGGCTAGAAGGATGAAACTCACCATTGGCTGAGAGAGATGCTAGGAAGAGGACTGGGCTTAGAAGGAATGATAATGCAATTTTGTTTTAGACATACTGAATTGTGATGTCTGTAGAACATCCATATAAACACCCAACTACTGGTGATATGGGACTGGAGTTTAGGAGACACATTAGGATTTTATGTGTTATTTGGTGAGTCAACCCGTATAGAGAACCGAACACATGTGGGTGTATGAATCACCAAGAGAAAGACTATGGAGGGGGCAGCTGGGTAGCTCAGTGGATGGAGAGTCGGGCCTAGAGACAGGAGGTCCTAGGTTCAAATTTGGCCTCAGACACTTCCCAGCTGTGTTACCCTGGGCAAGTCACTTGACCCCCATTGCCCACTGTTGCCACTCTTCTACCTATGAGCCAATACACAGAAGTTAAGGGTTTAAAAAAAAAAAAGAAAAGAAAAAGAAAGACTATGGAGAAAGAAGAGAAGCTCCAAGAAAGAACCTTGAGTGGATGATGGGTCCTACAAAGGAGGTTGAGAAGAAGTCAAGGGGTATGAAGGGAATCAGGAGAAAACAATGACACGAAAGTGGAGACAAAAGACTACATCTGGAGGGAATCTTAGCTAACAGTGTCAAAAACAGAGGTCAAGAAGGATGAATATAGAGAAAAGTTTCTAATAGGAAACAGATTATCAGGAGTCATCAGGAGTCAAGTTTCAGCTGAATGGTATGTTTGAAAGCATATGGTAAGGATTTGAGAAATGAATAGATAGTGAGGAAGGGTAGGTAACGAAAATGACTTATTTTCTTGTGGTGTTTGGGAACAGAAGAAAAGCTATGGGATATCACTTAAGGGCAGTATTAAATGATATTTTTTAAGGATGGGGGAAACCTGGGCATGTTTGCGAGTGGCAGGGAAGCATGAGAGAGAGAGAGAGAGAGAGAGAGAGAGAGAGAGAGAGAGAGAGAGAGAGAGAGAGAGAGAGAGAGAAGATGCTCAAAGGAATAAAAAATGAGAGAAGACAGATTCTGATCCAGGCCAAAGAGAGGAGCATATGGTGGCAAGGACAAAAGCTCAAGGTCATATTCCAATTCTCTGAAAGCATTAGAAATGGAATGCAAGATAATTGTTTCTCTAAAGCATTAGTAGATGACTAAGGTAAACTGCTGAGGCCAAAAACAAATATAACTCCCAGGTTTACAAAGTATCCATTGCACATGGACTCCTTTCCTGAAGCTTAACTGTATTTTCTAGAGACTTTGTTCATTTAATCAAAACCAGTTGCTCTAGGACAGGAGATGGAACCTGCTACCCAAGACAGCAAAATGACACTAAATAGCAGGAAAAAAATACCTTAGGTCTGCCCAGATTTTATGCTATCCTATTATTTGCATTCTGGGTGCATGGGTCAGCCTCAGTGAAGTTAGCTTCATTGAGGCTTTCATCTTTTTTCTCTTCTTCCTTGTTATTGTAAAACCAATCACTAGATTGTTTGAGTCACACTAATGCTAGAATTGCTCACAGGGCTTTGGGAAGAATATGGACAAAATATAAAGAAAAAGAATATGCTGCTCATATGGAAGAACTCCTTGTGGGAAAAGGAATAAAATCAGGCTTTCTAGTCATCCTATTCATAGGGGATCATGGTGGGTGATGGAGGGAAATTGGAGACATCATTATCTAGATTCACTTGAGGAGTTGCTTAAAGAATTAGGGTCAGAGGATTCTAGGGCAGGCCAGAAATTGTCCCTGAGGTTGTGTTATCAGATCCCTCTTATTTCTCTTCCCTGGAGCAAAAATCTGATTATTTTATCCATTAGAAGCTCTGATATGGTTTAGTCTGAGACTTGTTATATATTTCCTTCAACAAAGGTTAGTTACATATTTTCTTTCTTGCTTGGACTAGAGATTCCAGACACACTCAGTTGATTCTAGTGCCAGATGCTAAAAAGATAGATCTCTAAATTAACCTAGCATAGTCACAGTGTGCATTTTCCTGGGAGCTGTCAATAATAAATTCTGTGTTAAGATGAGCAATACCAATACTAAATACCAATTCAGAGGAGCTGAGTGCCAAAATGTGATGTTTATTGTCAGAGATGAAAACTTCTATGGGTGATTCAAATAAAATACAACATAAAACAAACCAATCCAAAAAATAAATTACATGATAGGCCATTAAAAATAAAATCTTCACAGTTAAAATGAGGTATTCTGGCTTAACAAGGTAGAGTAGATTACAGAATTCTGTCAAGAAATGAGAATAGAGAATAAACTGAACAATTGTTACCTGAAGAAAAAAAACAACAAAAGAAATATAGATATATAGTATAGTTAAGCCACAAAATACATTTTAATGTGAAAGTGCACAGATATGCAAACTTTTAATTATTAGATCAGGTAGCATTCCTTTTGTTTCATGCACTTTAATGTGATCCAGCCAATATAGGACAAAATACAACAGCTAGTACAGTACATCATTAATTTTATGGTTTTTCTAAACTGACCAATACTTATTTTTACTATTACAGCTTATGTTCTAACTCATACCTGGTCAGCGAGGTTAACTGAGAGGAAGAGAGGCATTCACATTGTACAAATTGTGTATAGGTAACACTTTACTCAATGCAGATTAAATATTAGGCTATAAGGTAGTAAGGAGGATATTAGCAGCAACCACCGGTGACACAATCTGTCCCTAAACATGGACATTACAGTTCCATGATGGAAGCATTTATTCACGTTCTAAGAATGTAAACTGTAAATGTACAAAGCTAGGTAAGTTCCATTTGACATGTCAAAGTGCTATCTCTTATATTTCCAGAGCATCTAGACTTGTAAAACAGCCCTTGTTGGTTAAATTGTATATTTAACCCATCCTCCTTCCCCCTCACCACAGGTCCTGGACTGTTGGGTGGAGGTGTGGAGACTAAAAGGGGATGGGGGTTCGAGATGAGGGTGGGATGGGAAGAAGGTCTAAATAGAAGGAAGAGTGAGAATCACATTAATGAGATCAGAAAAAATTTGTGCTCATATAGCTCAAGTTGTGCATGCCCTTCCTATTGGTTAACACAGATCTTACTAACCTCCCGTGACCCAGAGCATTTGGCAGGTGGTGGAAGTTAGATGTGAGTAAAGAACAGAAGATGGTGTTGAAGGAAAGTGATGAGATAGGACTCTTCTAGTGATGGAGTTCTATAGCAAGGGACTGAGGGATTAGGTTCCAACAGATAAGAACTACAAAACTTTATCAAGACCAGTTTGGTCTGGAAACAGGCTGAAAGAATCATGTGAACAAATTCTCTTGGAGAGGTTGCAAATGGTAAATACCATAGGATGGGGCCAGCCAAGGTCATCTTAAACTGAATTCTGAGAGGGTTAAGAGGGAGTGAGTTTTTTCCAGCATGGTATTGGTTTAAGAAAATGTGTGTGCATTTGTGTGTGTGTGTGTGTGTGTGTGTGTGTGTGTGTGTGTGTGTGTGTGTGTGCATGTGTGAAATCCATAATGTATTCTGGGTTTGGGCCAGCTTGGAAATGTCACAGGGTCATGGGGCAATCATGCCATTCTTTGGAGGGAAACTGAGAAAGCCACAACTTGAAGAGAGGACTCATGGGGCTGCAAAAGAATTGCTCAAGTTTAATTGGAGGCAAACCAATATGCTGGTTTCTACCTCTTCAAACCTGTTTTTCTCATGCCACTCCAATCTGTCTTGTGTTGCTCCTTAGTGTACTTGTCCTTAATGTCAAGTACCTTAGAGGAAAGACAAAGTCCTCAACAGTTTTCTGGAAAATAAATAATTTTTTAAATGAACAAATATGTTTTAGACCCTAGAAAGAAACCTAATTCCATATCCGGTGTCTTGTGTTACCAAGTTTGTCTCTTACTAAGTGTTTTCCCTACTCCAAGGTTGTTTTTCTTTTCTTGTTTCATATAATGTTCTGCAACTCGTTCTGGGATGCTGTATGCATTACTGGTGCCAATGCCCATGCTGACAGTTCACTGTCATATTCCCTCTCTCCCCCTTTTTCTATCTCCCAGATAGCCAGGTTGCTCTGTCATGGAGAACCTTCTGCTCTTGCCAAAGATGGCTTGGGAGGAGAGAGCAGACAAATAGCCAGGTAGGGAGAAAACAGCAAGTAAAGGGAGAGATTGGCATGGGTTTTCTTAAGAGTTGGTCATGAACAATGTGATGGAGAACTGGAAAGATAACAAGAAGGATTCCTCACTTGGAACTGGAGCAGAACTTCTCAATTTGACTAAAGCCTGACTAAATACATCAGGAATTGTGGTATTGGTGAGGTGATTGATAAAACTGGCCAAAGGAAGGTCATCATGGAGAAAATCCCAGGAGACTGTTCCACTTCCTGTCGTCTATCTCTATTCTTTCCCCCACTCTCCTAATAGTGATAATCTAGAAGAATAATATTTGCTATTTAAAAAAATTCAACAATGATTTATCTTTTCAGCATCTGACATGCACGCTTACGTGTTGGTGCTAAGACGATACGCAGCTTTACCCTGTAGCACTCCCCTGCCATCTTCTGTCGTTTCTCTGAAAATGAAATTCAATCCTTAATTTTTCAACTAGCCCTATAAGAAATTAATATCACTTCAACTTTAAACCAGGACTCAAAACACTGATTACACTGAGTGGAATGATCAGAGACTTTTAAAGGGTGGATTGTCTACCTGAATTCCTGTAAACTCTTTTCTCTAAATAACTCTGAGGGATGGGATAGGGGGATTTTTGCAACCTATGCCTATATATACTTTATCAGTGGTCATAGAATTAAAAAAATTAGGGGGAGTGTGCTGACTCAGTGATGCTCTTTTCACCCAGCACACTATTGAGGAGCAGTTTTCATCTTGCTCTTTTTCACAGTTAACCCCTAGATGACCAAATTCATTCCATACACAGAATACTATTAATCATTCGATCTTAATGACTTCCCTGAAACATTATATTCTTGGTCTCTCACCTATCTGGACGTCTCCAAATGCTCAAATAATCTAGTGGCAAAAGGCATCCCTCATCATAGATTGGTGAAGCTTAGGGGACACAGTGGGACAAAGCTTTAACCCAAAACTTGGTCACAAAGCATTCATTAAGTGTCCTCTTATTTGCTAGGAATTGTGCTGAACTCTTCCACAAAGCTGGAAACACATTGAAAAGAGACAGACTCACACACCTGGAAGATTTACACTGGATTCTTATTTACTAGTGTGTTCTCTTTCCCAAGCCCATTTAACTTGGAGGTATATCCATATGGTATCCATCCAAGTCTTCCATTAGCCTGTGAGAGACCCTCTAAAGAATTCAAAGGGTGATGGAAGAGGAGGGCTTCAGCTGGAGTTGGAACTTCTACCTCCTGTAGTTGAAGCTTAATGGCACTCCACCTTCCCCTTTTGTCCCACAAGGGGCATGATTTTAATATACTTTTGTGCAACTCTTTCTAAAGGTTAGATCCAAAGAAAGCAAAAACAAAGACTACAACATGATAGCATCCACTCCAATGCTTCTCTAACCTGATTCCATCAGCTAACATCTGGGAAATTTGCTTGGCCTAGTGGCTCACTAAAACAATCAAGTCCTTCTCCTAAAGAAACTGTGAGCTTCTTAAATATGATGATATGAGTTTTATCAGAGGGAAATTAGGAGGGAGCCCTATGGTGCTAAGGAGCTTGGATTTTCTTGGAATCAAATTCCTTGTGCTTTTCTGGAATTTAAAGCAAAATCCTGGGTTTTGCCTAGGTAGTCAATGTACCACCAAGAATTTCTGTAGCCTGGGACTATAAAACTAAAGAAGCATTGGCTCAAGTGATTCCTCTAGAGTTTAATGCATGAGTTTTCAAATATTGTCTGCAGAGAGCGTCTGACAGCTTCCTTGATTTAATATTAATGTTTTACTTTTTTTTTTTTTGCCATCCCCTTAGCCTAACCTTATCCCCATCTCTGTCCATGACATCTTCGTGAACCATATTTGGTACCCCAGTAGGATCAAAAGTCCAGTCTTGTAAACAATGATAGGCAGCCCAGGACGACTACCCTTATCTGCCAATGGGAAATTAGATCAGGCAACTGGAGGGATACTCAGATTACATCTCCATAGAAATGTGGCCCCAGATCTTAAGAAACTGGGTTCCTGTTTGGCTCAGAAGCAAACGTTTAGCTGATTGTGGAATCCAACAATATTAAGTTCTGAATAAGCATAAATACAGTTTTAGTTTTTAAATCCCACACAACTTGGAAGAATCAGTAATGTGGTTGGGCCACTTTTCTTATGGCAGCCACAGGATGGGTCGCTGACCCAAACAGATGTCCCTCTCCACCCACCTCCCTCTCCTCTCCCAATTCTCTTCCCCATCTCTGTTGTTTAGCAACAGTCAAAGGAAGAGAATGTGAGTATCCCTTAACATCTGTGTTAACCTTTTCCTAGGGCTGAGAGGCAGCCAAATCTGGGCCAGTGTTTACAGCAGAATTATAAATCACATCCCTTGCCCCATCCCACTGACTCCAAGACAGACTGTTTCCCAAATGTAAACAAGGATGACAAACTGAAGTGGCAATAATGATCTCCAGCACCCTGCCATATTCATGTGGGCAGCTGCTGGTTTCTGTAACTTTGGAAGCAAGCTTGAGGACTTTTTTCTTATTTATCCAAAACCTGAAATCCACTTGGTCAACACAGCAGGAAATGATTAAAATGAAACTCAATGACATGTTTAAAATGAAACAGAACAAAATACTGAAGGGAAAAATCAAGTAAACATTTCTTTGATCAGTAAGGAGCCCTTGGGTGCCACTGGCATTCTATTCATTAATGCCAAGGACACCTGTCCCCATAGCACCATGGAACTGAAACAGCTGAGGCTCATATAAGCCAGAGAACAAACTGTCCTTCCCTAGCTTCCCTGTCACTGTACAATTATAAGACAATGAGCTGGCAGGCTTCTAACCCAGCCCCATGTAACTTCTCCAAACTAGACAGGGTCTTAGATTCTTCTCTTGATCCTCTTCATCTTGCTTGTATTGAAGTAGGATTTAGAAGGGGAGCATGCTCATCTGCCAGTTTCAAGCAACAATACCTTTTTTGTTTTACTGTCTTTTTTCCCTTTTCTTTAACAGTATAATCCAGATACTGTCTCTTCTAAAGAAAGGTTCCAAAACAAGGAAAGACAGATTTTTCCACTGGGGACTGGGATGTGACCTATTCAGGGTCTGCAGACAGAGCATCTGAACTTCTCCTTTGTTTGAAGAAGTGGCATTTGTATCAAGGCTAGGGAAAAAAGGCTGGAGAATGAAAAGATATCTTCTTAGCGGCCGGCTGGATGCTCCCATTGCAGAAAAATGCCAAACTCTAGCTACCAGCAACATAGGGACAAAAGAGAAAGCAACTGAAGGAGATGTCCAGCAAGATGTGTGTGTGTGTGTGTGTGTGTGTGTGTGTGTGTGTGTGTATACATGTGTGCATATGTGTGTATGCACTCTTTACTCCCCTCCCCAACAAAACCCACATACATTTGGCATCTTGGTTTTTCCTTTCTTTTCCATGATCCAGAGGCTGCCATTTCTAGAATATTCCCTGCAGTATAAGGTGCTCAGCAATCAGATCCAAATGGGTAGAAATGCATATTATCTTTCCCTGTTTTCTCCTGCTAGCATTCACTTTTCATTCCTGTTCTGGAGGGGTTTTCTTCATAGATGAGATGGAAAATAGTTCTCATTATCCATTTCTTCCTCAGCCGTTGCACTGGTACAGCAAGAACGGTCCTGAAAAGTCTACCATATTTACAAAGTCCTTAGATAGCATAGGAGAAAAGACAACATAGCGTGAAGGTGAATAGCAGACTATGATTCACACACAGCTGCACTGAGAAAGGTGGTCCTGCCACCCTAGAGAAAATGGCAATCTTCTCTGTCCTGGGCAAGAAGGAGTTCTGGAAGCTCCATCATGAACACTTCTGACCTAGGAAGCACTGTCAATAAATTGTGTATAAATAAGTAAATAAATACATAAATAAAGTGAGAAAAGAGCTTTCTCAACATAGTAAGCACCTCTTATCAATCAATAAAAGTTTTCTTTTGAGTTTCAAAGCCCTTCATCTAGTGATGGTTAGCTTAACTCCAAATACCCTGTAGGAGGCTGATCAAATTGAGAAATGAAATCAACTCTCCTAATACTGCTTTTTTTTTTTTGGACGACATGCAAACCATCCTAAATGTCCCCCAGGTAGTCTCATTTCCAAAGAATCAGAGAATGGCTCCAAACTCACTGGGAACATGCCAGTGTGATGCCATCGCACTTTTCAAGCATGATTTTGCCATGGTTTATGATGGCATTGTCATGTGGTGCATTCTCTTGGCATACTGTCACAAAAGACAGACACCAATCCGAGATGTACCCAAAGTTGACCATGACCTCAGTGGCTGGCTTGAGGACCATGCTCTGCCAAAATAATTTAGAATTCTATTGGTAGGTATTCCATTAAGAAATGATTTTGAAACAAACCAAAAAAAAACCCCTGACATGAGATAGCATGCAAATCTAACCATTCTTAATCCCAAATTTAAATTTTTTTTCTTCCTTTCTTTCTCTTATACACAACTAAAACAAATGGAAAAGAAGTAATGTTCTGGGACTATAAAATACACCTACATCTCTGGGCTCTATTTCTCTGAGGAAATCAATTGGCATGGGAACAGAGCGAGAAATACAATAGCAGCCCCCTTATTAATACCACCATGCTAAATTCTATTGGCTGGCTCTGTGAAGGAGGGGGTTATTTATCTCCCCACTCCTTCCCTAACACCAGTTCTTTCATTTTAATACTCGGGGGATCCCATCAGAGTTCTAAGTTGGTGTCTAACTACCACAGGACAGAAAACACTTGGAACAGGATGTCTTCCTGATCAAGGATGTTCATTTGAGTGTTGGGCCTCTTAGTGGCACAAACACAGCATCTTGAAAGACAACAGAGAAAGAACCCAGATAATGGACATAAAATACCCTGAAAATATCCACATTTCTGACCAATTATTACATCCTATGATCCAGTGAAAAGAAACTCTGACACTGATTATTTAAAGTGGAATTTCTCCTCTTAGATTCTCCAATATGTCAAAAGTTTCATTTGGAAAACTAAAATTGACAGCATTGTCAACATTGCTCAACAGACCCTATGAATAAAGAAAAAGGGCCTCCACTTAATTCACTTCCAAAACTCTGCCCAGGGACTACTACCATTGGCAGGGACACCTGTCAAAACTCTGCCCTGAATCAATAAATTCAATATGGAGTTAAATGAAAATGAAATCAGCATTTAGCCAGAGCTCTGTCCCCTTGTAGGAGGAGGTCATTCAACTCAATGACAGTTGTGGCAAAGTCCACCAGGTCGACGAAGTCTGATGTGATAATGTTGACCCCTAGGACTCCAGGTTTTTGTGTCTTCACCCAGTTCAAAATCACAGGAAGGTTCCTAAAAATAAAAATGAATGGAGAAATTAAATTAAAGGACAGCTTCAATCAAGATCTAAGGACAGTATATCTTATCATGCACTCCAGTGAGTTCTCCTGATTGACAGATACATACTACTTTCAGTGATCTTCAGTGATCCTCTTCAAATAAGAGAATGATTGGAAACCTTCTAGAGTTTAGCCAAGAAACCCTACTGTTAGAGAGATGACCACCCAACTAGCCCAAATGCCAAGAAGTGCCATGTTAGATCTTGAGAATATAATGGACTCAAAGTGGAAAGTTTATCTATTGGAAACCTAATGGAAAACACAATCGTCCATTTACCTACCAATTGGTTTAGATCTCCCAATTCAGGATGCATATGAGAGATATTTCCAGTGATTACCAAAGAGCTATTTTGATGCTGTATTCATATTAAAAATAGTTTCATTAAGATTTATTGAATCAACCGGCATAGGTAGGTGTCACAATTGGATAGACTGTCAGACCTGGAGCCAGAAGGACTTGGGTTCAAATCTGACCTTGGGAACTTCCTAGCCATATGCTACTGGGCAAGTCTTTTAACCCTGTTTGCCTAGCTTTCTGTTGAATTGTTACTAAGACAAAAAGGAAGGGTTAAAAAAAAAAGGTTGAATCAGGAATGCTGCTGGGGAGTTCATACATTGTACATAATTTAAGGTTTTGTGATAGGGTAGTCTTATGAGTTGGGTCAGTCTAAGGTAAGAGTTAGAGTGGCAAAATTGGGATTTTTCAATCTTCTGGCCTTTTCTGGTTTACTTTTCCATTCTTTCCAACCCAACACTATAGTGTCTTTTGGGTTGTCTATAGGTGTTCAAAATCTCCCACTGTTGTATGAGGCCCTGATCTACAAGTCTGAATCTATTTTCTAAATCTAATCTTATTTCACTTTCTCAGGGAGCAGAACCTACTTGTTCTGTGTCCTGTTCCCATAAAGGTCCCAAATCACTTGGTTCTTTATGGGAAAAAAATAAGAAATCAATTTACAATTAGATATTAATGGTTTGATGTGGTACAGAGTGTCCTTGGTCACTGATTCTGAAGTTCA
The DNA here is from genome assembly GCF_016433145.1 of Gracilinanus agilis. Lineage (NCBI taxonomy): Eukaryota > Metazoa > Chordata > Mammalia > Didelphimorphia > Didelphidae > Gracilinanus > Gracilinanus agilis. The sequence goes on from NC_058132.1 coordinate 356,207,081, forward strand.
AATTTCACTTCTGATAGAGTATGTGCAGAAATTTGGGTAAATTGCTTAATGTACTTGGGCCACAGTTTCCTCATCTGTAAAATGAAGAAGTTGGACCATATTATCTCTAAATTGTCTTTTACCTTGAACTTTGTGATCCTTGGAAATTCCAAAACCTTATACTTTCATTTAAATGTTTTTCTTTTGAACTAGACCTGTAATTTTGTGGATAACTTTTGGTGTGGAAATTACATTTATTAATAATCTATTCTGCAATTCATAGTCAATTATCTAGGGTGATGAGAATTTAGGTAACTTATCTAATGTTACACAAATAATATGGCTCTGCTTGCAGTCAGGTTTTGCTGACTGTGGCCAGTTCTCTTTCCTCTATATCATATTACCTTTCAAATGAATAAATGGCAGAATTTAACACATAAGTGGTAGGATCGTGTGGGACATCAGCCAGTGGTCATCCAGGCTACCAAGGATTCCGGTCCCACACAGTGCTCTAATCTGGATTGAGGGCCCTTTCAGTTGGGAGAGACATCACGGAATCCTTCAGGTCAAAAGTCCTGACCTGACCCAAGGTCAACCAACCAAATTTATGTATCTCGGAGAAACATAAAATGTTAGTGCTAGAAAGGGCACACTGTAAATTAATGAAAACATTTGGATAAGAATTTGGGTCTCCTGGTTTAAATTCAGATGCTCTTTTCATTGCATTACAAGGCTACCTTCAGGATCTGGTTAACTTTGTCTGTCAGGCCTAAGGAGACAGTGTTGATGGGAAATGTAAACACTACTGGTTTGTAGAAAAAGGGGACATTGAAACTCTACTTTCTAAAAAGATGCAGCAACACAGTGTCAGGAGAAATTTCACAGCTCTGTCTATTCTCCAAAGAGTGGCAGGCTTTAAAAAATGAAACACAAGTGCCCCTCTCTGTTCAGCACAAGAAAATGCAAGTAAATCATCCATCAGTAGTGAATTCCAGCTCCCTGGAGCTAGGATCTGGGGAGGTCAAGCAGGGAGAGGAAAGTATTGTGTTTCTCTGTGATCATCAGAGACAAAGAACTTTGTTTCAGGTTTCAGGCTGCAGATGTCACCTTTGTTCCAAAGCTAGGGTTACAAAGAAGGAAAGGAAGGCGAAACAAAGAAACATCTCAGACACTTTCTGGCCCTCTTTTCCCCTCTTTTACCAAAACATAAATCTGTCAATACCAGAATAAAGGATATTGATGTAAGAGAGAATGGGTTTTGTTAAAAAAATAAATAATAATCCTTCACTGACTCAGTTAGGTGGCACAGTAGAGTGCTTGCAGGACCTGAGGTTGAGAAGACTCTTCTTCCTGAGTTCAAATCTGGCCTCAGACATTTATTAGTTGTATGACCCTGGGCAAGTCACTTACTCAATCTGCCTCCGTTTTTCTCATCTGTCAAATGAGCTAAAGAAGAAAATGGCAAACCACTCCAGTATCTTTTCCTAGAAAGCCCCAAATGGCATCACAAAGCATCAGATTTAACTCTCAAAGGCTAAAAAGTAGGGAGGTAGAGACCTGCCTCTATTCTTTTTTTTTTTTTTTTAAACCCATACCTTCAATCCTAGAATCAATACTGTGTATTGGTTCCAAGGCAGAAGAGTGATAAGGGCTGGGCAATGGAGGTTGTGACTTGCCCAGGGTCACACAGCTAGGAAAGGTCTGAGGCCAGATTTGAATCCAAGATGTCCCAAATCAAGTCCTGGCTCTCAATTCACTGAGTCACCTTGATGTCCCCTCCCCAACTCCCTGATGAAATGAAATGAAATGAAAGCCATTGGATAGGCCTGATCTCAGTGTTCTAAGCAGGAATGGAGGTCGTTTCTATTGCTCCCAGGAAGCTTTTTTTCTCATAGTTTTTCAAGCAAAACCATACCTGCTTTTGATTCTAGAGAGCAGAGGAAGATTTGAGGTAGGAAAGAAAAGAAGTTGTTTATAGCACAATGTAGAACAGAGGGGAGGAAAGCCACATAATGAGTGTTAAATCTTACTTTTAAAAATTACACATATTTGATTTTTTAAATTAAATGACAGAAAATTCACTTTTGCATGTTTCATAGGCAGTTCTTTTGTGTTAAGCTGAAAAGAAGCATTGTGGATTGTGAATAGGGTACTGCTTTTGGAATTAGGAAGCCCTGTTTTCCTATCTAGCCTCCAAAACTTGCTAGCTGAGCAACCCTGAGCAAATCTATGTGCTTCAGTCAGCCCCTAATACTTATCTAAGTGATAGATGTTGTGAATTCCATTCTTTGGGAATTTGATGAGTCAAATCCCATCTGTTATCTACCAGCAATGAGTGGTAGATAGAATACAAAAAAGGCAAAATTTTCCAAAAGGTTGAATGAGGTAGGGCACAATTTTGCCGGTGTTTAGGGTGTGCAAAAGTCTGATTTTTGTCTTTGCCAACAGGAAGTCCTACCCCCTGGGAGACTGGTACAAATTACCTTAGGAATTCAGCCAGAAAGGCTATATTTCTGGTGGTTTTTGTCCAGACCAAAGAGTGTGTCACCACTGACCTTGTTTATCTAAGACTTCTGGAAGTTAACAACTTAATATTGAGCAAACCCACTTTTAAGTTTTTCCCTGTTGGATTTGGTCAGGAAAACAGTGCCCAGTTCCATTTTCATAGCATTACTTCAGACTTTATCGGATGTGAGGGAATGTGCCTTTAAGGGGAACGTCAGTGCTTCCAGTCTCTATGCCCAGAGGACAAGTTAGTCTTACATTATACTCAATTTTTTTAAAATTTTAAATAATTTTTATTTTTTAGAAAAGTTATCATGGTTACATGATTCATGTTCTTACTTTCCCCTTCACGCCCCAAGCCCCACCCCCCCACCTCCCACCACCCATGGCTAATACGCATTTCCATTGGTTTTAACATGTATCATTGATCAAGACCTATTTCCAAATTGTTGATAGTTGCATTGGTGTGGTAGTTTCGAGTCTACATCCCCAATCATGTCTGCCTCAACCCATGTGCTCAAGCATATACTCATTTTTTTGGAATAAGCTCTTTGCCAGAACTATATAGCCTTCCTTTGAGGTCTCTAACTTGCCCCCTATCTGGCTTCCTGTTTTGTTTTGTTTTTGTGAATGTGGTTGTTGTTGTTAAATTGTTTTCAGTTGTATCTGGCTTTTTATGACCCCCATTTAGGATTTTCTTGGCAAAGATAGTGGAGCTGATTGTCATTTCCTTCTTTAGCTCATTTGGCAGATGAGGAAACTGAGGCAAACAGAATAAGGGACTTGCCTAGGGTCACAAAAAAGTATTGTGAAAGGGACTTTTTTATTCCCTTTGTCTATTTTAAGTTAATCAATCAGGAACTTGAAGTATCCCTACTTAACACTTAGGAAGTCACTAACAAAGAGAGTTCACATTTACTTAGTCATTAAGTAATTAATTACTTTTTTAATTAATTACATTAGAACACTTAGTTCTAAAAGACCACAAGCACTGACCCTCCCTAGGCAGTGCTAGGCAAATTCAGAGACTTTGATTGGTTCCTGAGATAGAGCAGCCCACAGTGAAAGGAAGCCGAAATCTGAAGAGAGAGCAGAAGCTGAAAAAATCCACAGAGAACCTTAAGACTCCATTATTTTTGCCAAAAAACAAACAAACAAACCTAAATAGGGTCATGAAGAGTTGTACATGACTGAAAATGACTGAACAACAAAATCTCTTTGTAGTTATATTATTTATACCTATATGTTTTTGTTTTCTCATAAGAAGAGTTAAAAATTATTGGTTTTTATCCCCAGTACATAGTGGGTGCTTAAAAATGATTGTAAATTAATATTAGTACAATTCTTTCATTTTAGAGATAAGGAAACTGAGTTTTAGGGGAGTTAAGTGATTTATCTCTGGTACTACAGATAAAAAGTTATCAGAGTTAGGATTTGAAACCAAGACTTGTGTTTCAAGGGCCAGTTGTCTTTCTCCTGTAACAGATTGCCTCTTTCAATTTAAAATTATAAAACTTTGATTTCCCTACATCTCTGGTGAATGGGCAGGAACTTGCTGAGGGAGTAGCTGCTACAGCTTATCTCTTTAGACCTTGCTGTCACCATAGAAGGGAGAAAGCTGTCTTGTTGTCTGGTCCATCATAGGTCACAGGGGCAGCAGCCACTGATCAGATAGGCACAGAGAGAGTATTTATTTGCTTGTGGTGCCATAGAAAAGAAATTATAGAGCTTTCATGCCATGAACATATTTTAGTGATGTTTTAGAGTCCCTTTAGACAGGATGACTCTGGCTCAGACATCAGAAAGAATTTGTATTTACTTATTTACAAATGTATATATAATATAAATTATATATTATATAATAAAAACAATTATTATATAGACTATATGATAGTAAATATCATATACATTAATATAAATATCATATATAAAATACATATAATTTATAAATACATATATTTACAGAGAAGGAATCCATAAAATAGTGCGGTTTGTGTGCTGCTTTATACAACCTACAACCAAAGTTAACTAAGGTTAATGAAATCAAAGCAAATCCTTACCTGTGCACCAGTGTGTTCTTGAGACCACCAACTAGGCCTCGGGCAATGGTTTTCACTCTGGGTGTAAGAATAGCTTGGGACACATGGAAAGCTCCATGGGGAGCTCTTTCACCAAGAGTTGTTTCTAAGAAGAGTATGAGTTTCCTCACGCATGTTGTGTTGGCCCATGGTGCTGGAATCCTGTGTCCTGGCCACAGAAAGGGGTATTGCATGGAGAAGGGAGCATGGTAGAAAATAAGAACCTGAAGTATGTAGAAACAGAGAAAGAAGAGGAAGAAAAATCAGAAATTAATGTATAGATTGACAACGAGGTAGTGCAGTAGATAGAGCATTGGACCCAGAGTTAGGAACTGACTTTCCTTCCTTCCTTCCTTCCTTCCTTCCTTCCTTCCTTCCTTCCTTCCTTCCTTCCTTCCTTCCTTCCTTCCTTCCTTCCTTCCTTCCTTCCTTCC
>NC_058132.1:356214938-356226644 GCF_016433145.1 Gracilinanus agilis
CTTCCTTCCTTCCTTCCTTCCTTCCTTCCTTCCTTCCTTCCTTCCTTCCTTCCTTCCTTCCTTCCTTCCTTCCTTCCTTCCTTCCTTCCTTCCTTCTCTTTCCTTCTCTTCTATCTTAGAATTAATACTGTGCATTGGTTCCAAGGCAGAAAATTAGTAAGGGCTAGGCAATGGGGGTTAGGTGACTTGCCCAGAATCACACATATAGGAAATGTCTGAGGCCAGACTGGAACTCAGGACTTCCCATCTCCAGGCCTAACTCTCTATCCTCTGAACTACCCAGCTATCCCTTAGGAACATTTTCAAGTTCAAATCAGAGCTTAGATAGGTCCCAGACGTATGACCCTGGATGAGTCACTTAACCTCTGTCTGCTTTAGTTTTCTTATCTGTTAAATGGAGGGAATAATAGCACCCCCCTTCACTATGAGAGTAAAATGAGATATTTATAAAGCACTTTGTCCTCAAGCACTATATCCATATCAGTTATTATTATATTTAATGCTGTCTGCCCTCATAAAAATCAAAATCGTAACTTTGGCTTGACACTAAAATTGTTGGCAAAAATGATGGCAAAGAAAAGTACTGGATAACCACAAGCACCTGCATAACTTCTAGATCTAGATCTAGATAGATGAGTAACTATTGTTACTCATAATGGGGAGAGCTGGGTAATTCAGTGGATGTAAAGCCAGGCTTAGAGCTGGAAAGTCATGAGTTCAAATTTCCTAGCTGTGTGACCCTGGGCAAGTTACTTCACCCCTACTGCTTAGCCCTTACCACTCTTCTGCCTTGAAACCAATACACAGTTTTGATTCTAAGGTGGAAGGTAAGGGTTTTTTAAGACTGGATAATGACTTGTTGGCCATGTCTGTGGCATTAGTTAATTTTAGGGAATATGTATTTAGGGGGAGACAGCAGTGATACCTAAAATGATAGCACAACATTCCTTAGCTAAAAGAGTTCTTAGAGACCAGGAAGTCTTCAAGAACTTTATTTTTATATGTTGAAAGGGGGAAGGGAGGGAGAAAGTATTTATTAAGTACCTACTATGTACTAGGCACTGTGCCAAGACCTTTACAACTATTATCTCATCTGATTTTCATAACACTGGGACGAAGATGCTATTATTATCTCCATTTGACAGCTAAGGAAACAGATAGATGTTGAATCACTTGCCCAAAATCACACAGTCTGAGGGTGGTATTTGAACTCAAATCTGACTCCAAACCTGGTGCCCCATCCACTGAGCTGTCTAGCTGTTGGAGTTGGAGTCGGGATGCAGTTCATACTCAATGGAGGCTATTTGGGGATGAACCTAGAGTCATAGGTGGGGAAGAACCTGGGCTTCTTCTGAAACCAGAGATATCTGCTTGGCGCTGTCTCAGGTCCTGTCCTCTCCTCCATTCTTCTTCATAAGAAGTTTGGTCACTGAGCAGTATGAGTTGCCCATTCAGAAGACTTTAAAGTCAGAGACAATTTCATTTCTTGTTTTCTTTCCTCTTTTCTTCTGACTGTGGTTTGAGATTCCAACAGCCCTCTTTTGGACTTCCAGTGAGAAAAGGAGAAACAAAATATTTCCTATTTTTAATGGTTTAAGCATCCACCTCCTCCAAAGTATAGAATAAGAGCTGTGGATTGATGTTCCATATTCCAAGCCCTTGCCAATGGGACCTTAAGACAGCTTTTGTGTTTTAAGAATCTCTTTTGTGCTGAAGGAAATAGATAGTTTTCCTCTGTTTTGTACACTGAAAACTTTTCCAGAAGAAACTTTTTGAGAGACATCAGAGAAGTGAGATAAAATGAAGTTTTGTTTAAAGTGATTATTCCCAGAGTTCTGCTTGGGGCTGGAGTTGTAATGAGCCAGAGTCAATGAGAAAAAAGTTGACTCTGCCAAGATGGATCCCTGTTTGAGTGGTGTCAAAGCAGAATTGGTTATTGTTGTTATTCAGTCATTTTGGAAATGTCTGACTCTTTGTGACTCCCATTTGAGGTTTTCTTGGGAAAGATACTAGACTGGTTCATCATTTCCTTTTCCAGTTTATTTTACAGATAAGGAAACTGAGGCAAAAAGGGCTACATGATTTGCCTAGGATCACACAGCTAGTAAATGTCAGAGGTTGGATTCGACCTCAGGAAGATAAATCTTCTTAACTGCAGGTCTGGTACTCTAACAGTGGTTATTCCACCCTTTACTGGAGAGGCTTCTTATCTGCTTTGGCCTGTTTTGGTCTATTCTTATGCATGGATTAAGAAACTGAAGCTCAGACAGTTTGTGACTTATTCAAAGATATACAATTATATACTAGGATTTATGTTGGCTTAAACAATTTGTCACAGTTTTCTAGAAGGATTTCTCAGTGGAAATATGGGAGGTGGGGTGGGTGAAGGCAATACATGTGTTCCCAAAAAACAGCTTATCTCCAAAAGGCTATTACAAATGCCAAGAGTCCTGGGATTACTATTATGACAGCAATAATGCCCTCTCCTGGAAGGAATGTAAATCTGTTTACACTCTAAATTCCAGCTAGCTTGGCACAGAGAAGAATCTTCCAGGTGTGGAAATAGGAATGTTCTGACTGTTTTGACTGTCTGTTATGGGTGTTTAGCTAATGATTAAGGTGCCTGAGTAACCTGTTCTGAATGCTAAGTACAGAATATCCTTGAAGAGTGGATATTTCATTACTCCAGGAGGTCAATTAGACTGGATATGCTTTTTGAAAAAATGTTTTTGAATAATTGATTGCTAATGATATCTGTGGCAAATATGAATTTTAATAAGGTTAACCACATGATCCTCATGAAGATTGCACTAAAGTCTGGGAAGACATTTCTTTCTCCAAATAGTCATATTATTGTTCAAGGGTTAAATATTGTTAGCACAATCTCTTAAGGTAGAATGAATTAATGATTTATTAAATGGAATACTGGACAAAACATCAAGAGACCATGCATTCATTGTGGCTTATAGAATAAGTACTTCATAAAGATATGTTGAATTCATTTAAATGAGATCAAATTATAGATTCTTATAATAATAATAGTGCATACTTACATAATACTTTAAACTTTGTAAAATGTTTTCCTTATAAAATTAGAATAGTCCTTATAGAATATTCACTTTTTAATCTTGGTCTGTTTGACTTTGTGCTATTTAATTTACTCAGGCCTCAGTTTCCTCGCGTGTAAAATAAGTCTTTGGACTATATCATTTGGCATTCCTTCTGGTCCTAGAGCTCTAATCCTCCTAATGGTCATATAAGGTGGGCAGACCTGTCTAGCTCACTAGGTAAAGATTCTGTGAATGGTAGGCTCACAGTTATTCCTATTTCTGCTCTGCAACATGAAATTCAAGTATATTCAATTTAATATTCATTAATTAATTATCTACTTTGTGATAGATACTGTACTAATCACTGAGAATGCAGATATTTCATATCCAGCTGTATTTCATTAGAATATCATCATCCTACAAGGTCACATTGACTCAGAAACTCATATCTCTTCAGTCCCCCCTGTCCCTGACATCCCTCCCTCTCAAAAGGATGGAGGGTAGATGGCAGACAGCTCTTCTCAGATGCTCCATTTAAGGAGGGCACCCAGGGCAGCCATTTCTTCACTCCTGACTTCAATATGGTCCCAATGACTCTGTCCTTTTCTTTCCCTACATTTCAAGTTATTATTGAGTGTTGTCTTCCTTCATTAGACTGTGAGCTGCTTGAGGGAAGGCACTGACTTTTGCCTTTTTTATATTTTTAGAATTTAGCACAGTTGCTGGCACACAGTGGGTGCCTAATATTTGTTTATTGACTGACTGATTGAAAAATAAAAATTAAAGAATCCTTGCTCTAGAGATACTGGTAGAATAAGCAGATGGATTTAGAGTTGGTTAGATGGCCAGATTCAAAGAATAATTATGAATAGTTCAACACCAATATGGCAGGCTATTTCCAGTGGAAGACCCAGGGATCTGTGCTTGGCTCTGAGCTATTTAACATGTTTTATCAATGACTTGAACAAAGGCATAGATGGCATGCCCATCATATTTGCAGATGACACAAAGGTGGGAGGGAAGGTTAACATACTGGAAGGCAGAATCAGGCTCTAAAAGGATCCTGGCAAGTAAGGGCATTGGACTGAATCTAGTAAGATGGCATATAATGAGGATCATTGTAAAATCTTCCACTTGGTTACAAAATCAACTTCATAAATAAAAGAAGGGGATGTTTATGATGCTCTCATCAAACGTGATCAGTAATATTATGTTTAATTCTGGGTTCTGAGGTTTAAGAAATACATTAGTAAGTGGAAGAATTTCCAGAGGATGTCAACCAGGATAATGAGAGACCTTGAATTCACATTACAAGAGAACTGATTGAAGAAATTGGGTATGGTTAGCAGACTGAGGGGCTGGAGTATGGGTATAGGAGAAGCTTTTATTTCTAAATGTTTGAAGGATTGCAATGTGGATGAAGGTCTAGTATTGTTCTGTTTGACCCCAGAAGGCAGAATTGGAGCAATAAGTAAAAGCAGAAGACGTCCATTTAATAGGTTTGATGTCTGGATACACTTCCTAATGATCAGAAAAGTCCAAAAGTGAAATGGACTGCTTTGACAGGAGATGAATCCCTTCTCCTTGGAGGTCTTTAAGTAGGGGTTAGGTAAGTATGTACTAGTAGGGATTCATTTACTGTATGGGTTAGACTAAATGACCGTTGAGGTCCCTCCTACCTCTCAAATTCTATGGTCTGGTTCTGCAAACTGACCACTCGTTTAACTTTGGGCAGGTGATATAATCGCTCTGATTTCTAATTTCTTCATCTGTAAAGTGAGGAAATTGGAATAAATAACTCCTAAGATCCTTTCAGCTCTACCACTCTTTGACTGTATCCTGCCTTCTCCAGAAAAGTCCTTCCTCATCCTCCTCAATTCTAGTACTGTCCCTCTGTTGATTACTTCTAATTTGTCACTTACCAATGATCAAAAATGATAATGCATAATATATATGTGCAAATAACTAGAGACAAACGAGATAGATATAGACCTAGTAATAGCTATATCTGGTATATATTTATTAGGTATAAACAAAAAATAGACAGATATCTATCTCCCTGTGTCTATGTTTATCTTTCTGTCTCTATCCTTTCTTTCTCTATCTCCATCTCTTTCTCCATTTCTTTATCTCTTTCTCTTTCTTTCTCCTTAACTTTATTTCTCCATCTCTCCATCTCCATCTATGTCTTTCTCTATCTCCTTATCTCTTTATCTCTCTATCTCCATCTATCTCTACCTACTTATTAACTGATCTCTCTATCTAACCCCATCTATCTCCCTCTCTCCCTTCTTCTCTCTTCCCCTCCCTCTCTCATTCCATACCCCTCTTTCTCTCTCTACCTATATCTAGTTTGCACATAGATGTTTGTATGTTATCTCTGTTATTAGACTGTGAGTTACTTGAGAGTAGGAGTTATCTCATACTTTTTATTTATATTCCCAGTGCTAAGCACAGTGCCACATAGTAGGTATTTAATAGATATTTTTTGACTGACTGGCTCTTTGCCTATATTTCACTATTAGCAAAAAATAATTTTAATAATTTTGCCTGCTCTTATTTCTTTGCCATTGCTTATGCATAAATTCTCTTCTCGTCTATAATTTCCTTTCATAGTTACCTTAAAAATCACTTATTTTAGCAAATCTTCACTAGAAACTTTCTAAAGAAATCAAGGAAGGAGGGGGCAGCTAGGTGGCTCAGTGGATTGAGAGCCAAATGCAGAGACAGGAGGTCCTGGTTTCAAACCTGGCTTCAGACAATTTCTTCATGTGTAACCCTGGGCAAGTTACTTAACCCCCTTTGCCTAGTCCTTACCACTCTTCTGCCTTGGAACCAATACACAGTATTATTTTTAAAAGGGTTTAAAAAAGGGGAAATCAATGGAGGAGAAGGAAGAAGGGGAAGAGAGGTCTTACTGGAAAAAAATGGGGACAGGGATCAGAATTTAAAATGATAACACTCACCACCAAATGCTTTTCTTTTCTTTTATGAGTAAGCTCATCTTCAGCCTCTATAAACTGTTCATCTGTTGCTTTGTAATACTTGTTTCTTATGCCTCTCCAGCTAGATTAAACACTCCCAGGAGGCAAAGATGGAGTCTTCTAAATCAATTCTAATTCTTTCCAACTCAAGTACCTCCTATGTACACTGCTTTCCATGTAAGAGGTGCTTGCTTGTTGGAAGAATGAAAGACAACTGAATAGGGAATATTCCTTGCTCCCATATTATACTAATAAATATGTAGAAACCCTTAGATACAAGATCTTGTGCATTAAGTGAAACATTTTTTCAGTTCATTGTTCAACATAGGGACAATCCTTCCAGAAAAGCCTCTACTCTGCTTTTGGTAGGACAGCGAAGAGTAGCAGTTACTTCTATTGAAGTGCACTGATTATGTAACCCCCAAAAATTGCAATTAAAAAAGTTGATGAGAGAGAAACAAGAAGGGAAGGAGAGGCCTTTCAAGGAAAAAATGGGGACAGGGATCAGAACTGAAATTGATGACATTCACCAACAAATAATTTTCCTTTTCTATTCTTCTTAAATTCTTATTTACCACAGTTAACTTTCTGTACAACTGGAGTACTTCATAATTTAACAGATCATAATAATATACGTATGTGTATGTGTATATGTCTATAAAATAATATATATACATACACATATAGTATTTACTGCCTTTGTTCATTGAGTGACCAGATTAATAAAAGCATGAAAACAAACTTCTCAAGACTGTCTAAAAATGATTCTTTCTTCACCATAAAAGAAATACAATAATTTTTGTCCTCCTTGTAAACATTATGAAGCACAAGGATAAATGTTAGGCGGCTCTGGGGATTGATAGCCAGGTCTAGATATGGGACGTCTTGGGTTCAAATCTGGCCAAAGACATTTCCTAGTTGCATGACCCTGGGCAAGTCTCTTAAGCCCCATTGTCTAGACCTTACAGTTCTTTTTCCTCAGAACCAATGTGTAGTATTGATGCTAAAATGGAAGGTAGAGGGGCAGCTGGGTAGCTCAGTGGATTGAGAGCCTGGCCTAGAGACGGGAGGCCCTAGGTTCAAATCCGCCCTCAGACACTTCCCAGCTGTGTGACCCTGGGCAAGTCACTTGACCTCCATTGCCCACCCTTACCACCTAGGAGCCACTACACAGAAGTTAAGGGTTTAAAAAATGTAAAAATAAAATAAAATAAAATGGAAGGTAGGGTTTTTTTATTAAAAAAAAAAAAAAAAAAAAAAAAAAAACTTTTGCCACAAGATAAAAACTATACTCTACTCTACATCTCCTGCAGAGGGCATGCTTCTTCCCATTCCTGGTCTATTTGGTCTGTTTTTTTTCTGAAATTGTTCATCTTAGAGTGATTTTTGTCCAATTTAGAATGAAATAAACTTCTCACCTAGAATGCTATTTTTGTGGGGATTATGAAGGACACCTCTATGGAAATTTATTAGCATGGAAATAATCAAGATTTCCAAATGGACATACTCTTGTACATTCTCACTCCTAATAATACTAATGACAGTATAATGGAAAGACTGTTGGCCCTGAGAGGAGGAGATACCTGGGTTCAAATCTTATCTCTGACATTTTTCTGTCAAGTTTCTGACATGATTAATAGCTGTATGACTCTGGCCAAGTGATTTTTAATTCTCTGAGCCTAATATCCCATCTATAAAATAAGGAAAATATTCCTCATAATACTTATTTCATAGGCTATTGTGAGCATCGTTTCTGTTGTTCAGTTGTGTCAGACTCTTTGTGACCCCATTTGTGGTTTTCTTAGCAAAGATATTGGAGTGGTTGGCCAGTTCCGTCCCTGTATCATTTTAAATATGAAGAAACTGAGGCAAACAGTTAAGTGACTTGTCCAAGGTCACACAGTGAGGAAGTGTCTGAGACCAGATTTTAACTCAGGAAGATGAGTCTTTCTGACTCCAAGTCTAGTGCTCTGTCTGCCGAACTACTTAGCTGCCTATTGTGAGGATCACAAGATTATTTACTTAAAAGCACTTGGTGAATCTTAAACTCCTTTATGAATGCACCAGTTATTATCATCATAGTGTAGCATATAGCTGGAACTTTATTAAATACATATTGAATGGGATTAATAATAATCATGTATTTGTGTAGTCATTGGGATATTTGCGCAACAAGTACTTTTAATGAATAAAAATTATCTTGTTTAATGGTACTAATAACAACATCACAATAATATTCTTATTTTATATATGATCAGTGTTAGTGAATATTCTATTCTTGAAGTTTGACTTTCTTTTACTTTGCATTATTCTTAAAATTTCAAAGTTTCTTTATAGTCTTCATTGCATTGTAGTATCCCATTACATTAGGAGGCAGCTAGGTGGCACAATGAATGGAGCACAGAACTTAAAGTATAGATGATTTATCTTCCTGAGTCCAAATCAGGCCTCAGATGCAACTAGCTTTATGATCCTGGGCAAGTCACTTAACTCTGCTTGCCTCAATTCCTCATCTGTAAAATGATCTGAAGAAAGAAATGTCAAACCATTCCAGTATCATTACCAAAACACCCCAAACGGTGACCCAAAGAGTGGAATGTTACTGAAACAATCAAACACATTCTATTTGATTAATGTATTAATGTATTATTTTATGTTAACATTTTTGTGTTAATAACATATTAATTTATTTAAGCTGTCCCCTATTATTGGAATTTAAGTTGCTTGTTTTTCCTCTAATTATAAGCAAGTCTGCTGTGAAAACTTGAGAACAAAAGCAATCCTCACCCTTTAAAAAAATCTTTCCCTCTAACTTAAAATTGATTTTAAGGCAAAACAGTGATAAAGGCTAGGCAAATTGGGTTAAATGATTTGTTCAGGGTCACACAGTTAGAATGTGCCTAGATTTGAACCCTTCTTGAGCCCCTGAGCCACCCACCTGCCCCCATGGAGGTTAGGATTTTTAAAAAGCACCTAGACCTGACTCTGTCATTTGCTACCTTTGTGACTTTGAAAAAACCACTTAACCTCTCTGAATTTTAGTAGCTTTATCTCTCAAGAGTATGAATAATACCATCTGCTTGATCTCAAAAATATTGTGTGGATCCAATTAAATAACAGATGTGAAACACTTATCAAAAAATAAAAGATTTAAAAATTATTATTAATATAAATCATTTAAGATATATTGGCTGAGGAAGTAAAGGAGCAAAAAAGATGGTGGTAGTGGTTTTTCTTCTTTGATACAGAAGTTCAGCCCCCTGAAAAGCTTCTGGGTAAGTAGTGGCAGGAACCAGCTCTGTAGCAGAACTGATCAGGGACAAGCTGGATGCTGCCACTAGGTGGCGCACAGAATTTGGAATTGGAAAATCATATTTGAATGGTTTCTTAGCCATTTAACAGCTACATTCCTGAGAAAATCATTTAGCTTCCCCTAGCCTCAGTTTCCCCATATGCAAAGTGGGGCTCATACTAGCATTTCACGTAGTTTTGTGAAGATCTAATAAAAAATATTAAATGATATATATATAAAGCTTTATAAACTTTCAAAGTTTATATATTTATAACTATATAATGTATTTATATATTATATGTTATATGCTTATATATTTTGTAACGATATATAAATATATAAATGTATATGTACATTTTATAAGTTTATACAAATGTTGTTCAGTTGCTTTTTGTCGTGTCTGACTTTGTGGGGCCATTTAGGATTTTCTTGAAAAAGATACGAGAGTGGTCATTTCCTTCTCCAATTCATTTTACAGATGAGGAAACTGAGATAAATAGAAGTGACCTACCCAGGATCACACAGCTAGTTAGTGTCTGAAGTCAGATTTGAATTCAGGAAGATGGCTTTATACCCCACATTCTATGTTCTGTGCCATCTAGCTGCTCTGTACAAATATTAGTAATTATTATATTTTCCTCGTCATAGATTTCTATAGAATGGGTTTTTCTTCTTTGTTCCTTCCTCCATTCCTCATTCCAATATTTCCTATATTTCCATCCCTGCCAAAGAGTATATAAAGAGTACTTTAAAAATATGAATGGGTGGCAGCTAGATGGCTCAGTGGATAGAGAGTTAGGCTTGGAGAGGGGAGCACCTGGGCTCGAATCTGGCCAGACATTTGCTAGTTGTATGACCTGAGCAAGTCGTTACCTAGCTCTTACTGGTTTTCCATCTTGGAACCAATTCTCAGTATTGATTCTAAGTCAGAAGGTAGGGGTTTAATAGAAATGAAAGGCCAACAGAGTCAGCCCTTATCTGTTAATACTACCCTGGTAAAGATTATTTGACATCTAGCAGATGTTGAGATTGAGAAGTAAGGTAGTTTTTGAGTTGTATGTATGGCAGTGGGGCAGTGATGAGGAGAATGCTCATCAGCACAAGTTGGGAGGCAGAAAATACTCATCAGGGAGGTGAGAGGACACCTATAGCAGTTGATGCCTATGCTGCTCATATTTATTTGGAATTCCAGATAGGTTAGCATAGCAACATCTGATTTAGGATTTGTTCACCTTTGTCTTTCTCATAATTTAGAGTCCAAGGGGATCTCTAAAGCTACTCTAGGTGCCTATCAGGTATGTCCAATATCCTAAACATGTCTTTTAGGCAAACATGTCTATTTTATGCTGGCCTATACATTTTTTCAATTATAAATAATGCTAGTATGAAAAGTTTTGAGCAGATAGCTATTTCTTTTTTATATATTTGCTGCTCATCACACTATTAGGACATGTTCTCAATAATAGAATTATTAGGTTAAAGGGTGTGACTGTTTTTCCAGTTTCTATTATGCATTGCCATATTGCTTGCCAAAAAAATTCTATCTATAAATCTCTAGCAGTGAATGAGTGAATCCACAACCCTGTTAGTATTGAGTTTCGTTTCTTTAATATTTTTTTCACAATTTGATTGAAATGAGGTAGAATCTTATAATTATTTTAATTTGTATTTTTTATGCTATTCCTATGGTTATTAGTGAGGGACACTTTTTTAAATGATCATGAATCATTTATAATTTTTCTTTTCAAAACTGCTCGACTTTATATTTATATTCTGACTATTTACTTTGATGTTTATATTGAACCATCTGTGAGAAATGGGGCAACAGTTGGCATATGTTTTCTATTTAAGAAGGAAGAGGAGAGGCTAGAAAATTACATCTCTCAATATCACTGTTTTCAATTACATCATTCTATCAATGTCCTTAGGTCAACTTCAGCCTACCCTGGATTGTGTATCATTTAAACTCAATAGCCTAATCACGTCCAAACCTATTATCAAACAGGTGTATTTTAGGTTGGCCTATGAACTGGCAGAGAGAAACCAGTGATGCTATAGTGGAGTAAACGCTAATCCTGGAGTAAGAAAACCTGAATTGAACCCTTATCTCAGATACTTACTAGCAATATGACTCTTGGCAAGTCACTCAATATCTGTTTTTTACCTCAGTTTTCTCAACTGTAAACGGGAGATAAAAATATCATCTACATTGCAGGGTTGTTGTTAAGATCAAACAAGATAATATTTATAAAAATGTTTTGTACAGTGTCTAAGCACATAGTATGTGCTATATAAATGTTCATTCTCTTCACATTTAACATGAGTAGCCATAAAGGCTGGAATTCTCTGTCTCTCTCTCTCTCTCTCTCTCTCTCTCTCT
>NC_058132.1:356227473-356277541 GCF_016433145.1 Gracilinanus agilis
AAAGTGGGGCTCATACTAGCATTTCACGTAGTTTTGTGAAGATCTAATAAAAAATATTAAATGATATATATATAAAGCTTTATAAACTTTCAAAGTTTATATATTTATAACTATATAATGTATTTATATATTATATGTTATATGCTTATATATTTTGTAACGATATATAAATATATAAATGTATATGTACATTTTATAAGTTTATACAAATGTTATTCAGTTGCTTTTAGTCGTGTCTGACTTTGTGGGGCCATTTAGGATTTTCTTGAAAAAGATTCGAGAGTGGTCATTTCCTTCTCCAATTCATTTTACAGATGAGGAAACTGAGATAAATAGAAGTGACCTACCCAGGATCACACAGCTAGTTAGTGTCTGAAGTCAGATTTGAATTCAGGAAGATGGCTTTATACCCCACATTCTATGTTCTGTGCCATCTAGCTGCTCTGTACAAATATTAGTAATTATTATATTTTCCTCGTCATAGATTTCTATAGAATGGGTTTTTCTTCTTTGTTCCTTCCTCCATTCCTCATTCCAATATTTCCTATATTTCCATCCCTGCCAAAGAGTATATAAAGAGTACTTTAAAAATATGAATGGGTGGCAGCTAGATGGCTCAGTGGATAGAGAGTTAGGCTTGGAGAGGGGAGCACCTGGGCTCGAATCTGGCCAGACATTTGCTAGTTGTATGACCTGAGCAAGTCGTTACCTAGCTCTTACTGGTTTTCCATCTTGGAACCAATTCTCAGTATTGCTTCTAAGTCAGAAGGTAGGGGTTTAATAGAAATGAATGGCCAACAGAGTCAGCCCTTATCTGTTAATACTACCCTGGTAAAGATTATTTGACATCTAGCAGATGTTGAGATTGAGACGTAAGGTAGTTTTTGAGTTGTATGTATGGCAGTGGGGCAGTGATGAGGAGAATGCTCATCAGCACAAGTTGGGAGGCAGAAAATACTCATCAGGGAGGTGAGAGGACACCTATAGCAGTTGATGCCTATGCTGCTCATATTTATTTGGAATTCCAGATAGGTTAGTATAGCAACATCTGTTTTAGGATTTGTTCACCTTTGTCTTTCTCATAATTTAGAGTCCAAGGGAATCTCTAAAGCTACTCTAGGTGCCTATCAGGTATGTCCAATATCCTAAACATGTCTTTTAGGCAAACATGTCTATTTTATGCTGGCCTATACATTTTTTCAATTATAAATAATGCTAGTATGAAAAGTTTTGAGCAGATAGCTATTTCTTTTTTATATATTTGCTGCTCATCACACTATTAGGACATGTTCTCAATAATAGAATTATTAGGTTAAAGGGTGTGACTGTTTTTCCAGTTTCTATTATGCATTGCCATATTGCTTGCCAAAAAAATTCTATCTATAAATCTCTAGCAGTGAATGAGTGAATCCACAACCCTGTCAGTATTGAGTTTCATTTCTTTAATATTTTTTTCACAATTTGATTGAAATGAGGTAGAATCTTATAATTATTTTAATTTGTATTTTTTATGCTATTCCTATGGTTATTAGTGAGGGACACTTTTTTAAATGATCATGAATCATTTATAATTTTTCTTTTCAAAACTGCTCGACTTTATATTTATATTCTGACTATTTACTTTGATGTTTATATTGAACCATCTGTGAGAAATGGGGCAACAGTTGGCATATGTTTTCTATTTAAGAAGGAAGAGGAGAGGCTAGAAAATTACATCTCTCAATATCACTGTTTTCAATTACATCATTCTATCAATGTCCTTATGTCAACTTCAGCCTACCCTGGGTTGTGTATCATTTAAACTCAATAGCCTAATCACGTCCAAACCTATTATCAAACAGGTGTATTTTAGGTTGGCCTATGAACTGGCAGAGAGAAACCAGTGATGGTATAGTGGAGTAAACGCTAATCCTGGAGTAAGAAAACCTGAATTGAACCCTTATCTCAGATACTTACTAGCAATATGACTCTTGGCAAGTCACTCAATATCTGTTTTTTACCTCAGTTTTCTCAACTGTAAATGGGAGATAAAAATATCATCTACATTGCAGGGTTGTTGTTAAGATCAAACAAGATAATATTTATAAAAATGTTTTGTACAGTGTCTAAGCACATAGTATGTGCTATATAAATGTTCATTCTCTTCACATTTAACATGAGTAGCCATAAAGGCTGGAATTCTCTGTCTCTGTCTCTGTCTCTGTCTCTGTCTCTGTCTCTGTCTCTCTCTCTCTCTCTCTCTCTCTCTCTCTCTCACTCTCTCCACATTTACCTTCCATCTTAAGATCAATATTGTGTGCATTGGTTACAAGGCAGATAAGCGATAAGTGCTAGGCAATGGGGGTTAAGTGACTTGCTCAGGAAGCTAGGAAGTATCTAAGGACATATTTGAACCCAAGACTTCCTGTTTCTAGGCTTGGCTCTCAATCCACTGAACCATCTCACTGCCTCCTGGAACACTCTAAAAAGCTGGTTAACTGGTGCAATGTCTGGAAATGTATGAAGTAGTAGGGGGGAAATGCTTTATTTATTCATTAATATTATTTGATCCTCACTTTTCATGACTAAAAAGTCTGACCTAAAAGCTTCCTATAGATATCAGACTGACCTCAAAGATGTTCTAGGGAAGCTGGGTGGCTATAAGAAATGTAAGGATCCACCCCGTGCTTGTTTGGGGTCTGCTCAGGTCTTGTTTTGGGTTCACCCAAATCTCATATTGAGATTCCTCAAATTAGAAGGAATTATCTATTGATATTCATATCCAACTGCCTTTCTCAGGACATTACCTATGGCCTACATGAGGCCAACTGAGTAAATGTCTTTCTATTCTTGTCTGAACTCTAGATAATATAACCTTACACAGATGTGGCAGGAAACTGCTCCTACTTCTGTCTCTCACCTCTGCTAAATTACCAAATAAATTTCTTTCTAAAATTATTTCAGATTTTGGAGAATTCTTGTGAATAATAATAGCAATAGCTGATTTTTACTGAGGACCTGGTCCAAGGTAACTTACTATCACAGAGTCTTCTACTCACCTGACATTTTTTCTCCCACAAAGTATTTAATGTCACATTCTCCACTCTCTCAGATGGGAAGAGCTTGGTACCAAATGCCTCCTGGATCCGCTGGATTAGGTATTCGTGGTGGACATCATCCATGGCATAGAAGTGATTGAAATCCAGGAAGACAACTTCTTTGGGGTGCTGTGTGAGGAAGGAGTCGATTTCCATCAGCCCATCCCAGACTTTGATGCCAAAAAGACCGTGGATAAAGTAGATCTCCCGGTCTGTGTCTCCAGGCTTAGATGACACACGAAGGTCAAAGTAGCGAATCCCTGCCTCTAACTGCTCCCTGAACGTCAGGTTCTGAGTCACAGACCATTTCTTCATCAGCTTCTTTACAAAGGAGATCCTAGCAAGACGCTTGATAGCCGGGGTTTGGTCTGGCCCCACAGGAGACTTTTCATCTACCCAGTAGCTGAAAGAATCATGGGACCCTAAGAGAAGAAAGAATAAAGCAGATAATAAATGCTGATAGTAGCAAAGATGTATTTTGCTAAGCCAATGGTTTTCCCCCCAGAGAAATAAAAAAAACCCTGGCATTATCTAGTATATTCATCTTTTCTTATCCCTTCACTCATCTTTAATTATAGGATCTAAAGCTGGGAAGAACTTCAGAGATCACCTAGTTGAACTCTATCATTTTACAGATAAAAAAGTTACCTGGAGAGGTGAAATTAACTTTCATAGACTTACAGAACAGCCAATACATAGCAGATCTGAGATAGGAATCAAAGTCTACTAATTCCAAATATGATGCCCTTTCTAGAATGAATGAATGAGCACACATTTAAGTGTTTACTCTGTGCCAAACATTGTGCTTATTTATGTAGCACTTATGATATACCAGGCACCATGCTAAGCATTTTCACAAATAGTATCTCATTTGATTTTCATGACAACCTGTAATATAGGAGCTAATTTATCTCCATTTTATAGCTGAAGAATTTGGGCAAGTCACTTAGCTTCTGTTTGCCTCAAATTCTTCAACTCAAAGTGCTCTATCTACTGGGCAACCAGCTGCCTCTGGGAATAGAAAAAAGCAGGGTCGTTCCTGCTTTTAAGGGACTCCCACTCTTATTGAGGGAGACAACACATGAAAGAAACTTCTTCAGGGGTAGATTGAAAAACCTTAAATCTTAACAGTGCTGTGGTAGAGCTCAGGGTCCTGAGGTTACTGTGGGTGATGAGATTACAATATCATAGGCCTGCAGAGCACAGATGGTAAAGGCTAGAGGACCTTAGGAGGAAATGGCAAGGAAGGCCTGGCAGTCCTTTGTCTCACTGGAAGGAATGGAGCTGGTGACTCTTATCTTACCCAAGCCATATGGGCAAGCAGTCCAGATGAGTTTGGGACAACTTAGGGAGGGGATGAAGGGGGAAGAGAGCCCTTTTGGGGAAAGATCTTCTAGTTGTTCTAGTGTCCAGTATGGATTATGTTGTAAATGCCAGAATTCCAAAAGGTACTTTGTTAATAATGTACTTTTGAGCATTCCTGAGGCGATGGAAGGGGGACTTGTAGTGAAAGAATACCTTTGCCTTAAGGCAGTCAGAGCTCTTGTTTTGATAAATAAGGTGACCTGAATAACACTGGACTTGAAATAGGAAGACAACGTATTTTTTTAACCTTTCTCCCCCTTTATAAATTTTTCATGTGAGATAGCTCTCTGGCTGAAGGATGAAAGGAATATATTAGTAAATGTAGGTGATATAAAAACAGAAGATCTCGATGATCTTCTGTATATGTATAAATATGTATATATTTATGGATTTATGAATATATGATATGTGTATTATAAATATGTATATACACCTATGCACATATAGGTATAAAATAAAATAACTTAATAGAAAATATATTTTTTAAAATAGTTAATAGAAAAAATAGAGATTTTTTTACTTGGTTTATCCAGACTTCTTTTTTCTGCCAGTGAAATCATTGGAGTTCAACAAAGATATCTACCATTTGCAAGAAACCATGGTTCTTAGAATGCAGAGTTAATAATTTCAATGGTCATTTCTCATGAGAAATTTACAACTGAATAGGGGAATAAAGCCTGTTCACAAATGAACATGATATAAAGTAGAGTGTAATAATTGAAAAGAAGAGATCCTGGGAAGGTTCCATAAGAAAATGTGGGGAGGGAGAGATCACTTTCAGACAGGGAATTAGGATACTTCAAGGAAGAAATGTCACCTGTGCTGAGCCCTGAAAGAAGGAGATTTCAATGAGAAAAGATATGAATTTGATATATCCTAGTTATGGAGGCCAAGAGATTTTATGGCAAATTTAGTAATACATTTCAGCTTGAATGTAGAAAATGAAGAATGGTATTATGAGATAATATTGTGCAAATGAAAGTTGAATTGTGCAGGGTCTTAAAAGCCAGGGTAAGAAGTTAATATTTTGTCTTTTTTTTAACCCATACCTTCCATCTTAGAATCTATACATTGGCTTAAAGCAGTAAGGCTCAAAACATTCTCATAGCTTCTTGATACCTTTCTTGCAAAAAGCAGCCCAATGAGTCATAAATTCTGTCCTCAGGCTTGATTAGTGTATCAGTCAGAATGTCCAATGCAGAGTTAGGGAAACTATCTTTAAATGAATCGATACTGTACCTATGCTTAAGTAAATCTCTTTTTGTTAATCTCAAGATATTTATGAGTATCTTATTTCATTCCTCTTCTGAATTGAAACAACCAGATTGGCCTGAGCCACTCCTACTGTAACACAAAGGGAAAGTAAAGAGTTAAAGATGAGTATGAACTTAATTTAGATTAATTCAGGGATAGTGGGGCCATTAAAAGTAAAGGAGAAGTTGAGAGAAGATACATGTTTTGGAGAGAAGATAATGAATTAGTTTTGGGACATTTAGAAGACAATGTCCAAAAGCAGTAGGCAGATAGAAATGTAGGAGTAGAATTCAAGGAAGAACTTTGATTCTGAAATAAGTCACTGGACTTCAATAACTCTGGAAGAGAGATTGAGGCTGATAATTTTGTGCAACTCTGCCTTACTTAAATCCAATTTGCACGTGGCAAGATATCACCCAGTGATGTTATTGGTCCTCTTCAAAATGAAAGCTGAACCACACACACATGGTTTTGGAAGCCATTTAGATAAATATGATAATGAAAGCTATGGAAGTAAATGAGGTAACTAAGGGAGAGCAGGGCAGAGACACAAGACAAGAGGGCTCATGACAAAGTCTTAGGTGACACTAGTCCTTCAGGAACAGGAGGAGGAAGATGAATCAATAAAGAGACATGTGGAATAGACAAGGAGAAAGAAAACCAAGGATAACAATGTCTTGGAAGCTAAAGGAAAAGAGAGCATTAAGAAGAAAAAAATCAATAATGGTGTTAAATATTAAAGAGAGGTCAAGGAATATGGTGACCAAGAAAAAATATTGGATTTGTTAATTAAGAGATATTTGGTGACCTTGGAAAGAGCAATTTGAAAAGAGTGATAGATATAGAAGTCCGACTATAGGAGTCTGAAGAGTGAGTAGTTAACAATGCAGTTAATGAAGGCAGCAATCATAAACTATTCTTTCTATAAGTTTGACAGTGAAATGAAGAAGAAGGAGGGAAAAGGAGCTGTTTGTACAAAAATATTTCTAGCAGCTCTTTTTGTGGTGGGAAAGTATTGAAAAAATGAGGGGATGCCTATCAATTAGGGAATGGCTGAACAAGTGTAATATGATTGTAGCAGAATACTACTGCGCTATAAGAAATAATGATCAGAACAATTTTGGAAAATTTTGGAAAGACCTAAGGAACTGATGCAAATTGAGGAAAGCAGAAGTAGGATAACGCTATACACAGTTAACAGCAATATTATATGATGAACATTTATGAATGACACATATTCTCAGCAATACAATGAATCAAGAAAATCTTCAAGGATCTATGATGAAAAATGCCATCTACTTTCAGAAAAAGAACTGATGGAGTCTTCATCCAGACTGAGACAGATTCTATTTCACATTATTTCTTCACTTTTGTTTGTTCTAATTCTCTTTCATGAAATTACTAATATGGAAAGATATTTTACACTATTGCACATGTAAATCTAAGTCAAGATTGCTTGCCATCTCAGGGAGGAGAAAAGGGAGAGAGGTGAGAATATGACTCAAACTTAAAAAAAGCCTGAAGGCTAAATGTAATTGAGGGGGAAAAAAGAATGTTAAAAAAAGAGAGATATAGAACAACAACTAAAGGAGGTTGGTTTTTTGCACTAAAATGGAAGCAATCTAATCTTAGGGACTTTAGGGTGTTGACAGCAGAAAGACAAGAAATCAAGTGATGGGGGCAGCTGGGTAGCTCAGTGGAGTGAGAGTCAGGCCTAGAGACAGGAGGTCCTAGGTTCAAACCCGGCCTCAGACACTTCCCAGCTGTGTGACCCTGGGCAAGTCACTTGACCCCCATTGCCCACCCTTACCAATCTTCCACCTATGAGACAATACACCGAAGTACAAGGGTTAAAAAAAAAAAAAAAAGAAATCAAGTGATTTGGGGATGGACCATATCTTGTTACTAGCAGACTATGGATCAATACTGTGAAGGGAAGGAAGTGAAGGTAAAACAGAAGGGATATATTTTAAAAGAGAGTTATGGTCATTATGAAGGTAAAAAACAAATTGAGAAGAAGATAGTAGGAGAAGTGGAAAGATAGGAGACTATGATCAAAGGAGATACCAGCTAAAAGGTGTAGTTAATGACAAACATGGAATTGTGGCATCAACAAAGATTTAAACAGCATGAGATAATTAGATGGTAAGAACTTTGAAGGAAGAGAGGTTTTGATTGATTATAGATATAGAATTAGAATATCAAAGATCTAAAAGTGGCAACCAATCAATGAACAACAGGCATTTGTTAAGTACTTCTGTGTTATGCATTGAAGATTACTAGGAAGTATCTGAGGTCAAATTTGAACTTAGGACTTCCCATCTCAAGGCTTGAGTCTCTATCCACTAAGACAATTAGCTGACCTTCTCCCACTTTTTGAAGGAAAGATTATGTTTCTTTTCTTTTTAAAATTTATTTGTTATATTAAAATTCCCAGGTAACCCCCTCCCTTCCTCCCTTCTCTCTCCTCCCCTCACAATTTCCTTCTTGTAGGTAGCATTCTAGCAAAGAAATCCCTTTGCTAATTCAGATCAGCACCTTCTCTATAACTTATTGCCTTAGAATGGGCCACCTGGGTCACTGAGAGATTAAATGACTTGTCCAGGACACTGTAGCCAGCCAGAAGCAGAACTGGACGCCTGGTCTTCCTAACCCTAAGGTCAGCTTTCTCTCTCTCCACACATGCTAAACCAAAATGGTTACTACCTTCTTATGGGGACAACAACATATACAATGGAGCCTGCTGACTGTTCTTCTTGATACTTTGAATATGGGACCATGAGAAGAGAAAACAGCTGGCTCTGGGGATGATAATAAGGAAGGAGTGCTTTTATCACAAAGTTGGGTGAGTTCAAGGATGATGGGAAGTTTGGTAACACAATGGAATGGGGAGTAGCAGATAGAGTCAAAGATTAGAGAAAGGTAGAGTTGTACTTCAGGGAGATGACAGTATAGAATGAGGTATATTATTTGAAGTATTCCTTAATGATAGGGAATAGGGGAATAGTAGGCTGGGATTTACTACCCATGCAGCCAGGGATGGGGGTAGAAGAAGTAGGAAGGAGATGGAGAAACAAATCAGTTTCAAAATTCTAATTAAAAAATCGAAGTGAAATATCGGTCACAGATCCCAGGTGAATGGTATACTTAATTGCAGAAGGGAAAGAAGGAAAGATTGGAGTACAGTTATGGCGGGGTGGGGGTGGGGGCTATTGGGGAAGGGTTACTCTCTCAGGAAGATTTGAATGCGATTGAGAAGAGCTCGCGATTACAGGATGATGGGCAATTGTTACAGCTCTACACCCAGAGATACATTATTAGTGCATTAAAGCTTCCATGAACAACCAGACCTCACTTCTCCCTTGTGGATTTTATTAATAGTGCAGCCATACAATACTGGAAGTAATATTCTGTTCAATTCAATTCAACCAGCATTTATTATTGAAGGCAGTTCTTCCCTAGGCATTAGGGAACACACATTTCCCCAGCACAGAGAGCAGAGGAAGTCCCCTCTGGTATTTTCTCTTGGAGCTGTGCCCATAACTCTCCCCAGAGAGAGAATTGATGATGACCTTCAACACTTTTTCTAAGTGTCTGAGTCATGCACTAAAATGTGACACAATGAGACTCTCGGGACCTGTTCTGAATGCTCAGGGATGGCACGTGATAGATGCTCTGTGTAAAATGAACAGGATGTAGGAGATGAAGGTGATGAGTATAATCATTCACAGAGAAGCCCTGGGGAGAGAAAGAACTGCTTTCCTCATTCCCCTTTACCTCTAGACCAAGGAAGTAATTTCCAAGAGGTAGGCTTAAAGGGAGTCTGATCTTTGTTTTTTGGGTTAGACAATATGGACAATACAGCACATGTTTTCAAATATTAAACAGCTTGTAAATGGCTGTGCTTTGTAAGCCTCTGGTATTTGAAATCAGTCATTATTGATTGATCTTTCCAAAGCTTGTCCTTGGTCTAAAAGGGAAAATGTTTAAATTGCCCTTTGTTTAGCATCTTTAACTATTTCTCCCAAAATAAACTGAGGTATAAAATTTATATCCTACAGTACTAGCCAATTGCAAGCCACAAAATACACACAAAGACATGGGCAGACAGACACACATCTAAGCCTAAGAATTTATGATCCATATTCAATAAATTATGAGTATTAGCATCAACAGTTCCAAAGTTTTCCCCCCAAATATTCTCCTTTTAAAAGATATTTTTGGAAGATAATTAATTTCTCTGATCCAGGAATAAGAAAGTAATATTCTCTCTTAAATGCGAGAGGATAAAAAACTTTGCCTCCAGCCTCAACCCACATTTTTTCTTCACATGGCACTAATGTACTATTTTGCTCCAGGAAAGAACCACTTCTTTTTGGCTAGTGGCCTACATATTTCCAGTCAAATAATTTTCCTTAAAAGTAGCTCAGTTCCTTGCTATCACAAAGAACTGAGCCACTTCTGGAAACTGACAAGATGCCCATCAATTGGGAAATGGCTGAACAAGCTATGGCATATGATTGGGAAAGAATACTACTGCACTGTAAGAAACAACAAGCAGGTTAATATTTTTTAAAAATGGAAAGATATACATGAAAGCGAAATGAGCAGAACCAGGAAAACATTATATACAGCAAAAGAAATATTGTTTGAAGAATGTCTTGTGCATATCCACCTCTAGTGAAAGAACTGATATATATATATATACATATATATGTATATATATATATATATGTATACACACATACATATGAGTAATGGTGGGAGAAACCTATGAATTTTAGTAAATGAATAAATGTTTTTTTAAGTGGCTCAGGAGGTTGCCTTATAAGATGCAAAGTACTTGTCAATTCTGTGCTGAAATCAGCTTTACTCCCCTCCAAAATGAGCACCCAACATTCTGTCCTCAGTAGATTTCCTAGTGCCACTCTCTGATCTCTCCAGAGCTTCTTTTCCAAAACCATATCCTTGAATTTAAGACCTCAATTCTTTACTTCTTTCTTATATATTTATTCCACCATAATTCAATTTTATTTATCAATTTATGGTATCAAAAAAAGTTCATAATGTGAGGGAAATGGTATGATAGCTGACATTTATGTAGTTCTTTAGGGATTTGTAAAGCATGTCAACATATATCATTTTATTTAATATTTATGTCTTTGAAGTAAGTGCTACAGGCTTTATTATCCACAATTTATGGATAGGGAAATAGGCTCAGAGACTAAATGACTAGCACAACATCACAATGCTAATAAGTATGGGATGTGGGATTTGAACTTTGTTTTTTTTCTGATGTCAAATGTGACTCAATCCACCATTCTATCACACTGCCTCCAAACAAATTGTAATGGGAACTAAAGGGAGTGAAAGTCAGGGTAGCTAAGTTCTAGTCCCAGTTTAATCACTGACTAGTTATATGAACTTCTTGAGGGAAAATCACTTTAACTTTCTGAGTCTTAATTATCTCACCTGAAAAATGATGGAGGTTAGACTAGATGATAGCTAAAGTTTCTTCCAAGTCTACAATTTTCTGATTTGTTTTAAAAAATGCAACCCAAGACATAATCTATATGTGAAGGTACAAAACCCTGCTTGTCAAATTCAGCATGGGGTCAATATGTTTCAACATGGTGACAAAATTTTTACAATCAACTCAGTTCAGTTTCACTTTCTAATTCTTTTCTCATGTGTACTATCTAGGTGATGCAGTGTATAAAGTACTGGGCCTGGAGTCATGAAAAACTGAATTAAATCTATCCTCAGATACTTAAAAGTTGTGTGACCCTGGGCAAGTCATCTAACCCTGTTTGTCCCAGTAGTGCAGATATAAAATGAGCTGGAGAAGGAAGTGACAAACCATTATAATATTTTGGCCAAGAAAACTCCAAATGAGATCATAGAGTCAGAAAGTCTGAACAACAACATTGATCTTTAGCTGATGACACACTCTCTTAATTTTTCTTGTTGCCAATTCAATTCAGCAAGCATTTACAATGAATGGCTTAAATACTTTCTGTCTTGATTTTATAGGTTTTAACTACTTCAGGTCAGACTGCATTTCTGGGGCATATTAATGTTCTAAGGGGCTGCCTGATCTCTGATTCACACCAACATCTCTTAGTTAATCTTTGTTTCTGGGGCACACTATTCTAATCAGGTCCCATGTGCTACTTTGCCTTTTCTAAACTTGCCTATGACTTGCCTTTCGGTCATCTCATGTAATATGTTGTTTAGTAATTTCAAGTTGTGTACAATTCTTTATGACACTGTTTTGGGTTTACTTGGCAAAGATCCTCGAGTGGTTTTCCATTTTCTTCTCCAGCTCATTTGACAGACGAGAAAACTGAGGCAATCAGGGTTAAGTGACTTGCCCAGGATCACAGAGCTAGTGTCTATGACCAGATTTGAACTCAGGAAGACGAGCCTTACTCCAGACTCAGCACTCTATCATTTGTACCACCTAGTTGCCCATCTCTTAATCAATGTTTATAGACTGGTTGTCTATTTAAATCATCCTCATTCCTAGACCCTAGTTCCTGTCTGCAGTCTTTATCTCTCTTCATCAGTACCTTAGGGGAGATCTCTACATTATAACATCTTGGGATCATGATTGTTAGTGAACACAAATTTCCCACCTCACACACCTTCATCCTTTTCTGCTCCCTTTCTGACAGATTAAAAGCAAGCCTATGGATCACTGTGGTTTATGTTCTAGCAGTCCTCTGAACCTGCTATAAACCAACTGTTTTCACAGATAACTGTGGGTTGAGGTAACCCGGAAATAAGTCCTTGATAAAGGTTCTAGGCATTCTAAATTATTTTTTAGGCCTCTAAAGCCATACTATTGGCCTTGTTTCCTACAGAGCAAGGGTTCTTAGCCTTTTTTGTATCATAGGTCCCGTTAGCAATTCGTTGAAGTCTATGAATTATCTTAAATACACAAAATACATGTAGAATTGAAAAACAAAACAATTATATTGACACAGTTATCAAAATCTTAAAACAAACAAACAAACAAACAAAAATCCAACAGTTTCATAGACCTCAGGTTAAGAATCCCAGCCTTAGAGATCTTTAACATGAATCATGATTCTGTTACCTGTATGACTTTTGGTGAGTTACTTTTACTCTCTGAGCCTGTTTCTCCATCTATAAAATAAGAGGGTTGGACTAGAGGACCACAATGTATCTTTCAAATTTATATTCCTAGATCTCTTCCTCTCACCTTCACTCTTTTCTGGTTCTCACTGAAATTCTATTTTCTTCTATAGATTCCATATCTCTTGGCTTTCCTTCTTTTATGCACACGTGATACACATCTGGAGCCAATAGAATTCTGCTCCTCAGTAAGTTCCAAATCCTCCCTCTTACACCATCACTTGACAAGCACTTCCTTTCTTTTGATTTTTTTTTTAAATTTTGGAAATAGAAATTTGTTCTAAATTTAAATACAAAGAGATTATTTCCATACAGATGGCAGAGCATTCTATATGAATCTAAACAAGATTTTATATATGAAATTCTACATGTTGCTTTATCATACTTATCTGGAGTACCTTCTAGTTCTTTGCTGCTATCCCCTATAGACCTCTCAATTAATCATCCCTCCTCAATAATTTCAGAACTTGGCCCTTCTTTACCTTAACCACTGACCCCTTCAAACACCTACTCTTCTCAGTTCTTCACTTTCTTTTGCTGAGAAGATGGATATAGAATTTAGTAAATGTTCTCTGGAAACAGTATTTGTTTTTCATTTATTTAGAGCTCAGCTTCTTTTTAGGGATCTTTTCATTCACAGTATAGGAGTAATCATGTACATTCTTTTGGATCTACTTATTTTACCCTCACTAGTTCATGAAAATCTTCCTGTAGTTCTCTAAATTCCATGTGAGCTTCATATTCCTATCTCATCATATCTTGGAGACAGCAATAGAATTTCTCCTCTCTTTCTCCCTTTATATTGCTGTCTGGGAAAAGGTATATGAAATATTTTGGACTGAACAGCAGATTAGTCTTTTTTATTTTCAAGGCACAGAAACTTTTCAAGTCACCTCAAGTTAGTTCTATTCAGAGTTAGTCAGTAGCATTCTGGGGGAACATGACTGTGTTCACAATTCCACAACCCCGGCAATTTTGCCAAGTCTTACTTTCTTAGTTTAAGAAGTCTAAAACGATGAGATTTTTTTGTGGTCCCCATTTCTGTTATTGGTAATTTTCCCACTTTTCCTTACCCCCATCTCCCCATTATAAGGATTATTAATCTAGCATTTCTTTTTAAATTTCCATACACAAACTCCTATATATGTGAAGCAAAAAAGTATTTTCCTTATTTTTCTCCATCCCAAACTCTACTTTTATTTAAATTCTTTACTCTTTTAAGATATGTCCTTGTCCCCTTCTGGGCCTTTATTTAATCTGTGAGAAGTCTTCAAAGTTATATTATTTTAGTTTTGATCTTAAAATCATCTGGCATGTGTCAGAAGCTTGCCTTTATTATATTTAAGTAAGAGTCGTCTTTACCATCTCCCTGTGAATGAAGGGTAAAAAAGCACTTCTTACTACATGCTAAGTATAGTAATAATGTTCCTAGTCCTTTGATTAATGGCTTGAGTAAAAGGAAGGCACGTAAGAAAGCCGTGCTTTCTTTATTATCACTTTTACTAGGTCAATTAGATGAGATTCTTTAGATTTTAATTAAGACTTTTGGTATCTGGGCTGGCGTGGGCTAGAGAGCCTGGAATTCAGGAACAATGCCCAATATTCAACAAGCATTTATTAAATGAGGATTGAGTAAGAAGAATTTGAGGGAGGAGAATTTCGAATAGAAGTTAGCAAGATCTCTGCTCACTACTGTGTGATTTGGCATAGCTCCTATAAGATAGCATTATTTTTTTAGAAAATATGCTTTAGATTGTAAAGCAGTTTCTTCTCAATGCCCTTACACAGAGCCTTGTGTCTTCAACATGATAAGATCATGGATTTCCTTGAGAAAAAAAATCAAGGCCAGCAATATTTGCCTCTTTCAAATATTGAACATGAAATCATGTGTACATATTTAGTATCGTTGCTACTTTTCAGTGTGAAGATATGTTCAATTTATTTTTGTCCACAGTTCCTCTGACCTCCTTCATACTGGGGGAGGGATGGAACAGGGGGAAGTGGTAGCCAATCAAAAAAGAAAAAAAAACTATATATATATATAACCAAAATGTTATGTTATGTTAAATAAATTTTAAGCTTTAACATAGAAATGTTTTGCATGACTTCACATGTATAACTAAAATAAAATTGCTTACTCTCTCAAGGATAGGAAAGAAGTAAGGAGGAGAGAATTTGGAATTCCAAATTAAAAAAAGAAATGTCAAAAGAAATTTACATATAATTGGGAAATATTTAACAAAATAAAAGGAAACATATTAAGAAGAAATGAATTTTAAGCTTCAAAGGGTCGCATGGCCAAACTAGCTTGGCAAATAGTGTAAATGGCATGAGAAAATAACCCAAGCCATCAAAAACAGTGGGCTGTTGACAAGGGAGAGTTTATATTTACCTAATATATGAATGCCCCTTTTTTTGCTTTCATGTTTCTAAGAGGGGAAGTTGGAATAAGGTGGTCACAACTACAGTTAGTGAGTGAAACCTTGCATTTGAGGAGAGTTTTTTAGTTAATGAATGAAGGACCATCTATGAAGACTCAGAATCAGTCAATCTGTCAGCACCCATTTATCAGTCTCCTCTGTGACAGGAACTTTGCTAGGTGCTTGAGATACAAGATCAAAAGAGAAAGAGTCCTTGATCTCTTGGAACTTTGAGAAGCTCCTTGTGGGTCCCGATGGTGTGCCAGTGAAGAGGTATAACAAGTGATTTGAAACCATCAAAATTGAAAAGGATATCAAAGATATTTTGGAGAAGGTGCCCAAGGAGGCATAAGGCTATATTGCTCAGAGCACTCCTGATGTTCTCTTCTGAAATGGACTCTTTACATTCTATCTGTATATATTCTATCTAGCTATATACACATAGGGGCAGCTAGGTAGTACAGTGGATAGAATGCTAGACCTGGAGCCAGGAAGATACATCTTCCTCAGTTCAAATATGGCCTCAGACACTTAATAGCTGTGTGACTCTGGGCAAGTCACTTGACTCTGTTTGCCTCAGTTTCCTCATCAATAAAATGAGCTGGATAAGGAAATGACAAAGCACTCCAGCATCTCTGCCATGAAAAAGATTCAGATACAATTGCAATGGCTAAACAACAACAATATATACATAAACATCTACAAAATAAATACAAGGTAATTAGAGGGAGTAGGCATTCTCAGCTTTAATTAGAGAATTTTAAAAAGTCATTAAGAAGGCTATAGCATTAGAACTGAACTTTGAAGGAAACTAAGGAGTCTAAAAAGTAGAAGTCAAGAGGGAGATTATTTCAGGAATGGTAGACTATCTGTGCTTGAGGAACAGCAAGAATGCTAATTTCATGCAGATGAAAACTTGATTTATCACTTGTTTATTTGGGTATATGATTTGGGGTTTTGGTTTCAAAAATTATTCTCTTACAAAAATGAATAATATGAAAATAGGTTTTGAGTGATAATACATATATAACCCAGTGGAATTGCTTGTCATCTCTGGGAGGTGGGAAAAAGAGGGGAGAGAAAAAACATGAATCATATAACTTTGAAAATTTATGTGTAAAAAGAATGCTAATTTCACTAGATCATAAAGTATATGAAGGACAATAATTTATAAGCTTGGAAAGAAAGGTTATAGTAGGTTGTAAAAAACTTTAAACAGGTTCTTTTTTAATTTAAATTTTGTTTTAAAAATAGATTCTTCTCCCTGATCCATCACTTACAGGCATTGTGACCTCTGGTATGCCACTGAGGCCAAAACATTTTTGGAGTTGGACAAGACTTTAGAGATAATCTAGGTCAACTCCTTCATCATACATATGAGGACAATGAGGCCCAGAGAATTAAGTTTTCTGCCCAGTGCTATATAGATAGTATTTTTGGTGGCAAAGAACTGGGAATTGAGGGAATGCCCATTGTTAGGGAATAGCTAAACAAAATGTGGCATATGATTGTGATGTAACACTATTGTGCTATAAGACATGATGAGTAGGTTAATTAAAAAACATGGAAAGACCTACATGGAATTATGAAGAGTGAAATGAGCAGAATCAAAAGAACATTATATGCAGCAACAGAAATATTGTTTGAGAAATGAAATGAAATGAGAAAGAAGTGACAATTAGAAACAAGTAAGACATAGTTTTCTATATACATATATCTTTTTGTCAAATTATGCCTTCTTTAGGACTTGGAGGCGAAGGAGGGAGAGAGATTCATGGGAACTATAATATAACAATCAAATAAATAAAAAATTTAAATATTATTTAGATAGTATATGATACAGCTAGAACCTCTGTGATTCTGAGTCTCAGTTTCCTCATAGGACTGCGGTGAGGATCTGATGAAATAATGTACATAGATGCATTTTGCAACAAAATGTTATAGAAATGTAAGCTAGTTCATTTATTGATCTCGCTGGGCCTTTCCCTTTGAACACATGGTTGCTTAATTCTAGGACCACCTTCCTAGCTTAATTCTCCACAGACTTCTTGCTTTAACATTATGTTGTGAATCAGTTCTGTCTGATTTCCCTGGTGTCCAATCATCCAGCTCATTTTACACACCCATTTTCTTGATCAGTGACTGCTATACTAAATCATCATTTACATGAATTATAAGGGACAAAACACTAAAAAGAATGAAATTAGGCTACCTGTTAATAATATTCCTAATGTATTAAGAATCAAAGATTGAAAAGGAAAAAAAGATTTTAGAGAACAAGACTGAGGAAGAGAGAAGAAAGAGAAAATATAGAATAGTGTCAACCAGAGAACAAAGGTAAGAAAGAGGCAGAGAAATGAATGATAGAGTCAATAAGTAGCCCCATAAAGATGGGGTGGGAAGGGTTTTATAACTTTTTATTCATATCCTCCTCTCCTCTTCTATAGGTCCTGTCACAATTACAAATGAAAACATAGAGATAACTTTATTCAATGATTCTCTTATTACTGAGATCCAGACAAGGATACTTACATTCATTAACAGTATTTGTGATAGTCATTTAGTCAATAAGCATTTATTAAGCACCATATATGTACTAGGGCCCAGGCTAAGTGCTAGCAATACAAAGGCAAAAATCATAGCCCATTCTCTCTAGGAACTCTTAGGCCAATAGAGGAGCCAACATGCAAACAACTTTCAACAAGCATGTTATAAACAAGGCATATCAGAGATAATCGATGGATGTAATATGTTATAATGAAGGGGGATTATGAAAGACTTCTTATAAAAGATAAGATTTTCAGTGGGATTTGAAGGAAGTTGTTCAGGTCAACAGATCAAGGAAAGGAGGGAGAATTCCAGGTATGGAGAACCATGTGTGAAAATGCTTGGAATCTGGTGGTGAAGTGTCTTGTGTGAAGAACAGCAAGGAAGCCAGTGTCATTGCATAGTATAAGAAGACTGGTAAGGTGGGGAAGCAGCAGAGTATAAAGTGCTTTGAATGTCAAAAAAGGATTTTATATTTGATCCTAGAGGAGATAGAGAGCTCCTGGGGTTTGTTTTTAGAATGGTTGGGGGAGGTGTGATGTGACCAGATTTATACTTTAGGAACCAATCATTTTGGCTGCTGAGGAGAGGATGGACAAGAATGCAGAAAGACTTACAGCAGAGAAACCAACCAGAAGGCTATTGAGATATTCTAGGCATGAGGTGATGAAGGCCTGCAGTAGAATGATGGTGGTATCAAAGGATGGAAAAGAGTATATATGAAAGATGTTATCAAAATAAAGTCTATAAGCTCTTGTCACCAAGATGTGTGTGGTGAGTATGAGTGAAGAGTTGAAGAGAAAACCTAGGTTGGGAGCCCCTGTGGCTGGGGAAGATGGTGTTGCTCTTGACAGCAAGAAGTTAGGAAGAAGGGAAGGTTTCAGGAAAGAATAATGGGTTCAAATTTTGGACCTGTTGAGTTTAAGATATCTATGGGACATTCAGTTCAAAATACACAATAGGCACTTTGAATATAAATCTGAAAGTCAGTAGAGAGAGGTTGAAGTAGAATATAAGTAGATTTGAGAACCACCAGCAGAGAGGTGATAATTGAATTTATAGAAGTTGATGAAATCATCAAATAAAATAATATAAAAGAGAAGAGGGCCCAGGATAGAGACTTGGGGATTATCTGTGGCTTATAAGGCATGACCGGAATGAAGATCCAGCACAGGAGACAGAGAAAAAGTTATCAGATAGATAGGAGGAGAACCAGGAGAGAGGACTTACCCTGTCTATCTAGGGGAAAATGTGTATTGTGGAGACAAGGGTGATCAAGAGTATCAGAAGTCTCAGAGGTCAAGAATGATGAGTATTGAGAAAAGGTCTATTAGATTTGGCAATTGAGATTTTTAGTAATTTTGAGTAGAATTGTTTTAGTTGAATGATGAGGTCAGAAGGCACAATGGTGGCACATAAGGAAGTTATCTATTATAGATAGTCTTCTCAAGGAACTTAACTACAAAAGAGAGGATAACTATAGGATGATAGCTAGACAACTGTTCATTCTTTATTTTCAAAGAAACCAACTGCATTACAGGGTGATGTCTTGATTTCTAGGTGAACTGGATTTTAGTGAGGCACAGTTGCACAAAGTTGTCAACTTCATTCCCTCTTCCAAAGTCAACTAAGTCCAACTGCAAGACAGAAGTCAGGATGACTAGTGATTACCCAGGTTGTGGAGGATTTAAGTCTGAGGAAGCTCTAAGTGCTTCATAGCACATGTTTCTGCAGCCTTCCTAGTTATTGGGACAAACTGTTCTCATCCACCCATTGTCTTGGGAGAAATTTTTACATGCTTGGCAAAGATATTCCCCTAACTCATCAAGTGGGTTTGAGGCCTATTGGTTACCCTTGATCCCGTTTAGCCCATCTGCTAATATGGTTTGCTAGAATGTGGCCACTGGGCATGCTATAGTTTCTTGGGGCCACAGGTGAGAGTTGAGTGAGAGAGCAAGCTCTCATACTAGACATGTTAGTCCTTTGGAATATCCCACAATCTACATAATAAATGCCTCCTGACTGACTGACTGATCTATCCTCTCCCCTTCACCTCTTTCCTGTTCTGATTAATTTACAATGGAAGGTACCACCATTCTTCAACTTTGCAATATCAATTGCAAATCTCAATTTGCAAGTACAAAGTCTCAGAGGTGAGAGATGGAGAATCATGTAGGCCAGTCTAATTAGAACACCTAGCACAGAGACAGGAGTGGAATGTAAAAAGATTCCAAAGATAGGAGGGAGAGGAGACAAAGCACTTGGCAAGTAGACTCACTTTTTTTAAAGTAAAATATTAGGTAAGGTGCTGAAATGAGAAAGTGGATAGAAAGTAAGCTACAGGAGGCTTGAGGAGGGATGAAAAAATTTGGAATAATTATTATAATGAGTGATCTGTTGAGATTATATAATAGAAAGTTTAGTAATCTAATCAGCCTGGTGTCGTAACCATTATAGAAGATTCTCATTCATAACTGTCATAAAGGATTACCTGTGCAGAAGCCAAGTGAAAGAGAAATTCCTCATAAAAGATGAGGTCCTCTATGTTCTCTTGTTCATGTATAATATTTTTCTGATGGCATTGTCTTTAGAATAACATAATCAACTCACTAATCTATTTACAATAGCAACTATTCCAGACCTTTTCATCCCTCTTTGAGCCTCCCACAGTTCCTCTTCTTTCCACCTTCTCATTTAAGAACCTTACCTTCACCCTCAATGAGAGAACTCATTTGCTCTGAGCATTGTCTGGTATGCTTTCAACTGTGTACCATCTCTGATTTCTGTTTGCTATCAGTTTAGACAGATGGCTTTTTTCCCTATTTGCTGTTTGCATTCTTCTTTGTGGCAATGGTTTTTGGTGGGAAGAGAGTGAAGCTTTGAATAAATAGCTTGGGACACACCTTCAAAAAAGAGTAGCAATCAGGACCTAGAACTTCTTTTCCCAAGATTAACAATATTTGGGAGAGGAGACAAAAAGATATAATCCTAGTCTAGCATCTTTTCCCTGAGATGAATAGAATGGCCAGTCTCTGGTGTCAATCTTTTGCTTCTCCTTCTGGTAAGACTCAAAGTATCCCTTGGAGAAGAGTTGTGGGAGGATACTCTAGAGATATTTATTGGTACCTTTCTGTGAGCTATGTCTAGTCAGGCCCATAACATATATGGGCAAAGCCACAAACACACTAACTTCTACATACAAATAAAGAAATGGAATCCTAGAATCTTAATATTATTAACACATAGGTTACTAATAAAAGAGCCAATGTGTCTATTTAAGTAGATTCCTTAAGATGGGAGTTAATACCAAAAAGGAGCTAAGTCTAAAGCAATCTATTGATTTTTTGCACTTTTATCTTTGTCTCCCCAACATCCAGCACAGTGCCTTAAACAAAAGTAGTTCAATAACTATTTGTTGAATTGAGCTAAATTTTTAACTATTTTCTAATGTATTACAATTACAGGAACTCAGTGAAAAATACTTTAAAAATGGAGAAGGTAGGAAAGGAATTTCCAAGATCATCTTTGGATTTTTTTCCTCTAAAGAAAATCTATAGAATAATAAATCTTTAAATGCTTCCCCACCCCCCAGCAAAACAAAGATCCAAAAATATCTTTATCTGAAGCAGTAGGCTAATTCTAGTACGCAAGAGGGATAAATGTAAGGCCTTATGATTGTGTTAAAAATTAACTGCACAGCTGCAGGATGGAGGAAGCATAGCTAGATAATAGGTCATGTAAAGTAAATGTGGAAGTTTCAATGGCTTGCAATGTTAAAATGAGTCAACAATGTGACCTATTAGACCAAAAAAGCTAACAAGATAGTGGGGTCCATTAAGACAGACATAGTCTCTAGAACAAGACAGATTAACGATCCCTCTCTAACTCCTTACTTAGTCAGACTACATTTGGAAGTAATATAAACAGTTTAGGATGTCACTTTTTTTTTTTTTTGAGATTGGGTCTCTCTTTGACACTTGGGCTTAATCCCAATTCCAATTGGTATAAAAGCTTGGTCTGCCCTTCCTTAGGCGATGTGGTGGTTTTAGTTCTCAAGGATTTAGCACATTGTCACTGCACTTAATATGAGCACTTGTCTGGTTTTATCCTTACTACAGCTCAAAATCCCCAAACTCATGCAATCCATCAACATCAGCATCCTGCAGTAGCGGAGATTATAGGCATATCTACAACTGGAGGGATATGTATGTGTATGTGAGTTTCATCCTCAGTTTTTGAAAAGGACCAATGATATCTTGGGGTGATATCTTTTGTATATGGGTTAGATTCAAGTGAGGCTGGGCAAAGTCATCAACCTCACTCTGTCACTCAAAAGTCATCAAAGTCCAGGGTCAAAATAAAATCAAGATGATTGGGCATGATGGTTTGGGATGCAGTGGATGACTTTGGTTCCTTCTTTGCCTCTATATTTGGAAAGATCTTTGTAGTATATCCTGAAAAATGAGGGGGCAGAATGTTGGGACAATTGGATAGCACGTTACATTATTTAAAGGAAGTGGGGATGATTAGGCTGAGGAATATTATCACTTTCTTCAAGCATTTAAAGGGCATTCCCATGAAAAAAGGGATTTGTTTTGTTCTGCTTAGTACCAGAGCAATAGGTGGGAACTGTGGAAAGGCAGATTTTTGCTCAGCATAAGAGAAAAATATCTAATGATTAGATCTGTTCAAAAGTGACATGGATTACTTTAGGAGGAAATGGTTTCTTAGATCTAGAAGTCCTTAAGTGAAGCCTGGATAATAGTGTTAAAAATGCTGGCAAGGTATTCCTGTTCTAGTATAAGTTGAATTAGATGACCTCTGTGGTCCTTCAGAACTCTGAAGTTCTGGGATTCTTCATTCTGGGATTATAAGTGAAACTGGAAGGTTGGCATCCCTGGGTCTTGAGGACTTGCAGTTATTGTAACTTACTTTTTACAGAATATAAAATGTTGATTTTTTGTTGATTTTTTTCTTTCAGTAAAATATTTTCCTGCATCATTATTTTATACCATATTTGTGAGTGAAAAGTGGATTCCAGCTTTCTAGGTTTTCTGAGAGAGGGATTTTCTACAGTTTCTGGATAAGCTCTTAAAACAAAAGGAATTATGACAAAAATCCAGGCCTTTCCTCCTACTAACACCCCTCCCCCCCAACCCCACTCCAGCACAAGGTCTTTACCAGAGAAACATTGTAATCATGGTGGTTAGGTTTTATATTACTATTAATGTTATAAGAAAGGGACTTTATGGATCAAATAGACTTTTGTAGGCCGGAAACTTTTTATCATCATCTGTAATGATGTTTCTATGGGAAAATGCATTCCAAATTCCAAACACGTGATTTATATATGAATTTAGAACACAATCTGTTAGTAAATTAGAAACTGCCCATAATTAATGAAATATGCCCAGAGTATATCACTTCTTAGAGTTGAGAATATATTATATCATGAAATAAAGAATGTAGTATCATGTTAGTATAGTAGTTCTGAAACTTTTTTTTTGTCTCAAGACCCCATAATATGCTTCAAAATAACTAAGAACCTCCCAAAGAGCTTTATATCTATCAATATTTTTAATATTATTATGAAAATGATTTTAATCTTATGGACTCCTTAAAAGTGTCACAGGATCCCCCAGAGGTCCCTGACTAACACTTTGAGAATGATGTAGTGAAATGAACATGAGACTGTGAGTGGGCAGTTGTGGGTTCTGGTCCTAGTTCTGATGTTAACTAGTTAGTGACTCTAGGCAAGTCACTACCTTTCTGGGCCTGAATTTCCCAATCTATCAAATAAGGAGTTTGAACTCAGTGACATTCAAGTCTCCTTCCTGTTCTAAATTCTTTCATTCTTGGTTTGAGAAAAAAGTGTGAGCATTTTAAGTATATGAATTAACAGAATCTGAGACACAAAAGCCAAAAATATAAGCAGACAAGTACTGCAGACTATTAAAAATGCTAAAATACAGAAGTGCTAGATTCTTATTGAGGTCTAATCTTAATTAAAACAAATCACAAGCATAGTTAGCTTACACAGTGTTTAGTAGTCAAATGATAGAAATTAAGTTAGTGAGGTCCTTCTGGAAGCCTGAATAAAGTGCAACAGGAAAGAAGGAACTAAATCAGTATGAAACCAGAAAAAGGAGGTATGAGAGAGAAAGAGCAAGAGAGTCAGAGTCAGGGAGAGACAGAGCCAGAGACAGAGAGAGACAAAGACACAGAGAGATATAGACAG
The DNA here is from genome assembly GCF_016433145.1 of Gracilinanus agilis. NCBI lineage: Eukaryota > Metazoa > Chordata > Mammalia > Didelphimorphia > Didelphidae > Gracilinanus > Gracilinanus agilis. The sequence goes on from NC_058132.1 coordinate 356,251,536, forward strand.
AAACAGAAACAGACAAAGGAGGCAAGGAGGAGAAAGAGGAAAGAGAAGACCTAAAGAAGGGAGAAAAAGTGAAGGTGAGAAGAAGAGAGAGAATAGAGACAGAGAAAAAGATATGGAAGAAAAATAGGAAGAAGAACAGGAACAAGGTAGAGAGTAAGGGAAACAATGAAAGAGCATTCAAATGAATTTTTGTCTGATTAAGGAGAATAAAAAAGGAAAAAAGAGAAAAAGTGGATGAGGGATGAAAAAAGTGGAAAGAGAAGGAATAAGGAATGAAGGGGAAGGAGGAAGAGTAATAAAGAAAGCACACAAATGTGTTCTTTGGGAATGAGAAAAAGTAGAAGGGAGAAAGAAAATAAGTAGTGAGCTCCATAAACAGAAGAGTTAATGGAAAAAAAAGACAAATAAGCATTTTCTTATTACAAAGGAAAAAGAGAAAAGGAGGGTGTGCCCAAGTATAAATAGAGCTGGAAAAATACATACTAAGCTAGGAAAATGGCAGCTCCTAATAGTCTCTTAATGCAGGATTAAGATTCATTCTACCATATCTAATTCTTAGTAGCTCTGAAAAGAATGGTTCTGTTTTGTTTTTGTTTTTGTTTTTGTTTTTGTTTTTGTTTATTTTTCATTTAAAAAAGGTTAACTGAGCCAGAAGAACATTGTACACAGAGACTGATATACTATGGTAAAATCGAATGTAATGGACTTCTGTACCAGCAGAAAGCAATGACACAGGACAGTTCTGAGGGATTTATGGTAAAGAACACTACCCACATTCAGAAGAAGGACTGCAGGAGAGGAAACATATAAGAAAAACAACTGCTTGAACGCATGGGTTGAGGTGGACATGATTGGGGATGTGGACTCAAAACTACCACACCAATGCAACTACCAACAATTTGGAAATAGGTCTTGATCAATGACACATGATAAAACCAGTGGAAATGTGCGTCAGCCATGGGTGGGGGGAGAGGAGGGAGTGTAGGGGAAAGTAGGAGCTTGAATCATGTAACCATGTTAAAAATGAATATTAATAAATGTATAAAAAAGGTTAACTTTTGGTAAGAAAATTTTGAGTTCTTTCTCTCCAACTCACATATACTTATAGTACTTAATGAACTAAAAATTCCAAAACTCTTGGCTTCTAAGTATGTACATAATACATTTCAAACAGTATAATTTTCTTTAATCTAAAGATATGGAATTGCATTTAGAATCTCAAACAAATGAACTTGTTAAAGATGTTTGAAGTTACTAACGTGGACATTTAAATTTGGACAAATGAAAGACTAAAAGATTTAAAAAAATTCAAATTCAGGCAAAGCTAAAATGAATAAAGTTTATTTTGGCCCAAAAGTGGTTAATTTTTTTTTATGGTATGAGAGATTAATTATTTTTAGACATAAATAAATTAAAACATATATATCAGAAAAGTTAGGGTTGCTGAGGAAATTTGCATTAGGATGCCTAGAAGTTCTTTTTGTGTCAGGGACCCTTTTGACAGTCTGGTAAAGTCTAAGTATTCCTCAGAATAATGTTTAAAAATGTATAAAATGAAATATGTAGCATTAGAAAAAATATTAATTAAAAACAAATTTGTGGATTTCAGGGTCACGAACCCCAGGTAATCCATGAGTACAATATCAGAATACAATATTATTCTCATTTTCCCACCTCTGAAAATGGGGGAATTAGCCTACATCTCAGAAGTCTCTTCCAAGTCTATCAAAAGTTTATAATGCTCTCTTTATCCAGATTAAATCATTCATTTTACCTGATCACTCAAGTTCACCTGTACTCTGAATACATTTTCTTCCTTAACAAGAAAGAACATAGACTTTGGTCTACAATCAAATTTCATTTTTATTGCTGGGAGTCAGGGCTTCTAGCCTGGGTTCCTGATATCTGAAGTCTTTGGACTTCTGACTCATTTCCAGGTTTTACCCTGAGACACCTATCTAATCCTTCAAGTCTTGGTCTACCTACATAATCCTCTCTCCCTCTCTCTTGTTTTCTGTTTTCAAGATTTTCCCAACTTCCATCTGTACCTACTTGACCATCAGACTTATTCTAGGCACTGGCTACTCTTATTCTGACTTTCACCTAGTCTTCTTTGCTTTGCTTTGGCTCTCCCAGTTTCAGCTCCTTCTCCCCTAAGTCTACTTCCCCTCTGTGACCACAGCCTGGCACTGAAACCTTTGGAGTGGGTGTTGCTTAAATGGCAGCTGAACTGGTGTAGGGCTGGTGGAAAGGCATACTATGGGCAGGTCTCTCTCTTATAGAGATCTACTTTTTTTGTAACTAATCAAAGAGAGGCCTTTTCTGCATTTATTTCATACAGCCTCAGATTTTGAATGTGTACTTCACCACCAAATAATAAAAATTAAAAGTCTGAATGCTGAGGTCATTAAAAGAAAATAAATCTGTACAAAGTAATAAATGAAGTTATGATGTGGAAAGGAGAATAAACTCTAGGAATGGAAAAAAAAGTTTTAAAATACTCTTCAATATAGAAGAAGGACATGAGGGGTCTGGTTCCAAAGTACTACTACTGGTGGGAATTACAGAAAAGAATAGAAAAAATTCTTTTATTTGGTGGCATGAGATCAACAATTATGAAAAAGCGTGAACATAAAATGCTACAAAATGCAGTAGTCTTCACTCTGATGTTTCAGAAGCAAACTCACTACCCTTTGCAACAATCATAAATGAATTTAATTATTGACAAACTATAAATATTAAATGGATCTGCTCTAAGTCCTTTCAAGGTAATGTTACAGGAAAAGACTGGCTAGTCATTGGAGGAGGAAGGATCCAAGAGGTTGGTAACCTGATATGATTTTATTTATTCTAGTAATGGAAGAAACCACAGAAAGAACAGGGTAAATGAATATTATTATTACTGCAGCTATCCCATACCATTGCCAACAATATCCGACAACATGCCAACCGTCACCTGAAGAATACAAATAAACTAAGAAATTATTTTGATGTTGGATTAAAAAAATTCAACTATCAGTATGCTTCTCAGATTTACAAATTTGCACATGTAGACACACAACCTGAGTTGCTATGATTTTATAGTTCATGTCTCTCATAAAAGATAATACAACATATTATACGTGCTTCCCCATAACATTAGTCAATTATTCAATCAACCAACAAGAACTTATTAAATGTTCACTATATAACAAGCACGGTGGAAAGTTAAGGACACAAAATCTGAAGAATCATTAGAGAATGGGCTGTGATTTATGACAATTCTATCAATTCATTTATTAATTTAATTTACTTTTTTTAAAAGAAACTTATCTTCTATTTTGGAATCAATATTAAATATTGGTTCCAAGGCAAGAAGAGTGGTAAGGGCTAAACAATGGGGGTTAAGTGACTTGCCCAGGGTCACACAGCTAGGAAGTGTCTGAGGCCAGATTTGAACTCCTGTCTCTAGGCCTGACTTTCTATTCTCTGAACTACCTAGCTGCCCCTCATTTATTAATTTTAAATAATAAGGCACAGTGTAAAATGTTGGGGCTACAAAGCCAAAATAAAATAGTCACTGTCCTCAAGGAGCTTTCATTCTACTACAGGAATGAAAGACTTATGCAAATAAACATTAGGAAAAGTAATTTGATGAGGGTGAGAACACATGTAACTGGGGAATGGGCTATCAGAGAAAGCTTCATAGAGAAGGTGGCATCTGCCTAGAAGAATGTCAAGAATGCTGAAAGGTTTAGATGTGGAGTGAGTGCATTCCAAGGCATGAGATGGCTTAAATACTATGTGGCTATAAGAATTAGATTGTTAAGTCCATAGAATATAATATGGATGTCACTCTAAGCTTCAGTTTGGCTGGAATTTTTAATGAGTAGTAGTATGAAATAAGTTTGGAAAGGTGGAGGGATGCTAGATTGGAGATGGCCTTCGAAGCTAGTTTCAAGAGTTTGTATTTTATTCCAGAGGCAATGGGAAATCAACAAATGTTTCAATCAGGATAGAGACATAATCAGACCTGAGCCCTAGCAAGATTATTTTGGCAGCTGCATGAAAAATGTAGAGGAGAGGAAAGCATTTAAAAACAGGTCCAGCAATTAGGAGATGATTATAATAGTCTAGGTGAGATCTGATAAGGGTCTGAACTAGAATGATGCATATATGAAAGATGTGGAGGAAGAATGAACAGAACAAGAAAACTGGTTGAATTTAGGGACCTTTTGTCTTTATTTGCAGAAGGAGGAATCAAGGGCCATGTGTGTCTTCATTCGTCTCCTGATTATATTTCTGATTTCCCCTGACTTTCTACAATGCTCTATAGAGAAACTTCTTCAACCTAAAAGTTCACTCCAGTTCTAGATTTCACACACTGAAAATATTCTCCCATGATTCTGCCTCTCCTTCTGACTGCCTTGGCTCTTTCCAAACCTTTCTTTTGAGGAGGATGCTTAGAATAGCCATGTTTTCACTGCTCTCCAGGCTACATTCCCCAGTCCCAGATTTTCTCTATAATACCTCCTCCATGGGATGCTTTTTTCTCTTCCCCACTTCACCCCTCCTTTTCAGGGTTCCTTTTTTTTAAAAAAAATATTAAACCCCTTACTTTCTCTTTTAGAATCCATACTAAGTATGGGTTCCAAGGCAAAGGTGTGGCAAGGACTAGGCAATTGAGATTTAAGTGACTTGACCAGGGTCACACAGGAAGTCTTTAAGGTCAGTCAAATTTGAACCCAAGACTTCTCTTTGGGCCTGGTGCTCTATCCAATGAGCCACCTATCTGCCCCTCTAGGTTCCTTTTATGTGCTCTTTCCCTATTAGAATGTTAGTGGGTAGGGTTTGTTTGTTTGTTTTTTCTGCTTGCATTTGTATTCCCAGTTCTTAGCATATAGTAAATATTTGTTGATGTGACTTGAGTTGACCTAAGTCATGCAGCTGAATGACTCAGAAGAAGCTGGAGTCCTCAATAGAAATAAGGAAGATAGGTGGTGGAACAAATCCCCTCTGTTATTTTTGCAGGTACATTTTGACCCAGCACATAAGCATAAGAATCCTCACACACCTTCATCAAAGCATATTCTCCCAAAACATTTAAATGAAAGAGCATAAATTAGTTTGTGACTGATAATATATGCCACCTTACACTTTGATAACATAGTTTGTTATAAGAACATATGTGCCTTAATTTTAAAGACAACTGATTATATATGCATTTCTACAAGTTCACAAAGCACTTTACATTCAAAATTTCTTTCTTTCTTTCTTTCTTTCTTTCTTTCTTTCTTTCTTTCTTTCTTTCTTTCTTTCTTTCTTTCTTTCCCTTCCTCCCTTCCTTCTTCTTTCCTTCCTTCCTTTCATTAAAACTCTTGCCTTCCATCTTAGAATCAATATTGTGTATTGGTTCCAAGGCAGAAGAGTGGTGAGGGTTTGACAGTGCCAGTTAAGGGAAGAAGTAGGCAAAATTGAGTTTAAAACACTGATATGTGGGGATAGCTGGGTAGCTCAGTGGAGTGAGAGTCAGGCCTAGAGACAGGAGGTCCTAGGTTCAAACCCGGCCTCAGACACTTCCCAGCTGTGTGACCCTGGGCAAGTCACTTGACCCCCATTGCCCACCCTTACCACTCTTCCACCTATGAGACAATACACCGAAGTACAAGGTTTAAAAAAAACCCACTGATATGTGAAGGAGGACAAAGAGGGGGAGAGATGAATAGGAAGGTTGGGGTTCAGAGTTGGGAATCACATAGCTAAGAAGGGTCTGAGGTAAAATTTGAACCCAGGTCCACCCAACTCCAGGTCTGCCTCTAACTACTGAGTTACCTAAGCCTTCCCGTGATTTCTTTTCATTATTTTGGATATCCTCATTTTATAGATGAAAAACTAAAGGCCAGAGAGAAGTGACTCACCTATGATCATAGTTATTATCAGACCCCAACATGTGAATCCAGGTCTTCTTCATTACAAGCTCATTTCTCCCAGTGTATTCTGCCACAAACATCTTATTAACTTAGTATCAATATTTTCCAAACTATTTGACCTGACATGTGGTTTTCTTCTTCTCCTCAGAGATTGAAATAAAAGAGGACAGACAAGATGAGTGCATGTGAAGTGTTGTTGTGAGGGGTGGGTTAGAGGAAGGATTTCATGAAAGATGACTTCTATTGTCTCAGTAAATAGGGAATGATGACATCTACTGAGAGAGGGGAAAGACCACGGTGGCATGATGAGCTCAAGAAGAAAAGATAAAATATTGAACAGCTGTTGATTGAAGTAGGAGAGTCAATGAAGGAAGAATTAAAAGATTTCAGGGTAACAGTAAAAAGTCAGCTGAGATTAAAATGTACCATTTCCTTTCCCCCTCATGCATTTGTTCAGTTTAGGAGACAAAGTGTGCCCTTGCCCTAAAACCACAAATCTTAATTCCTGACCCTAGTCTCTAATACAGCAGAAAATCTATCCTTCTTCATTGAGGTTTAAAGTCATTCTATATAAATTCCTTCAATTCTTTGTGGTGTCTTCACCTGTTATTTTCCTCATTCTTCAACTCACAGAAGGAGGATCCTCTCTCTTTTCCCAGGCTAATCTCTCCATCTGTGTCTTGATCTCTCTTTCTTCTTGTGCCCATTAAAAATGCTTTGGTTCTTTATCATCCCCTCTCTCTTTCTCATTCATTTTAATCTTTGCCCTTTGACTTTTCTCTTCTCGTGTCTATAAGCAAGTTCAGGAATGCTTAATCCTAAAAATACTCATTGAATTTTTAACTCCAAATTAAATGTCTATCCTATTTCTCCTTCCTTTTTCAAATAAGCTTTTTTTTTTTTTAACAAACCCTTACCTTCTCTCTTAGAATCAATACTGTGTATTGATTCTAAGACAGAGGAGTGGTAAGCGCTAGGCAAGGGGGATTAAGTGACTTGCCCAGGGTCATATAGCTAAGAAGTATCTGAAGCTAGACTTGAACCCAGGACCTTCCATCTCTAGACCTGGTTCTCAATACACTGAGCCACCCAGATGCCCTCACAAATAAACTTCTTGAAGGAATCATTAATATTCTACCATACTCCTCAGCTCTTTGCAATCTGGCTTCTGTCTATATACTCTTCTATTGAAATGTTTTGCAAAAGGTCACCAAAAGGCTTCTGGTCACCAAATCCAATAGTCTTTGATCAGTAGTCAGCTTTCTTGATCTTTCTGAAACTACTGGTACTTATTTTTTTTCCCCATGGTTACATAATTCATGTCTCCTTCCCCATTTCCCTCCCTTTTCATGGAGCTGACAAGCAATTACACTGGGTTATACACATATATGTTATCACTCACATTCTATTTCCATATTATTGATTTTTGTAATAGAGTAATGTTTTAAAACCCACACCCAAAATCATATACCAATAAAAAACATGTGATAGATCATATGTTTTTCTTCTGCATTTCTACTCCAACAGTTCTTTCTCTGTAGGTGGATAGCACTCCTTGTCAGAATTGTCCTGGATCATTACATTGCTATTAGTAGCAGAGTCTGTTACATTTGATTGTCCCACAATGTTTCAGTTACTGTGTATGTTATGATGTTCTCCAGATTCTCTTTATGCCATTCTGCATCAGTTCATGCAAGTCATTCCAGTTCTTAAAGAAATCCTCCAGCTCATCATTCCTTTCAGCCCAAATGTATTCCATCACCATCATATACCACAATTTGTCCAGCCATTTTCCAATTGAGGGACATCCCTTTAGTTTCCAATTCTTTGTCACCACAAAAAGTGCAGCTATAAATATTTTTGTACAAACAGGTCCATCCCCAGTTTTTAAAATCTCTTTGGGACACAAGCCTAGTTGTGGTATTGCTGGATTGAAGGGCATGCAGTCTTTTAAAGCCCTTTGGGCATAATTCCAAATTACCTTCCAGAATGGTTGGATCAATTCACAACCCCACCAGCAATGCATCAATGTCCCAATTTTGACACATCCTCTCTAGTATCTATTATTTTCCTTTACCGTCATATTGGTCAATCTGCTAGATATAAGGTGGTACCTCAGAGTTGTTTTGAACTGCATTGTTCTAATTGGGAGAGATTTTGACCATTTTTCATATGATTATTAATAGTTTTGATTTCTTCATCTGAAAATTGCCTATTTACATCCTTTGCCCATTTGCTGATTAGGAAATGACTTGGATTCTTATAAATTTGACTTCGGTATTTATATATTTGAGAAATGAGACCATTTTCAGAAGAATTTCTTATAAAAATTTTCCTCCAGTTCGTTGTTTCCCTTCTAATCTTGGTTTCATTGGTTTTGTTAAGTAAAAAAAAACTTTTTAATTTAATGTAATAAAAATTATTCATTTTACATCTTGTAATATTCTCTATCTCTTGTTTGGTCTTAAATTCTTCCCTTCTCTGTAGATATGACAGATATACTTTGTTCTATGTTCACCTAATTTACTTATATCACTCTTTAGGTTTAAATCATATACCCATTTTGAACTTACCTTGGTATAGGATGTGAGATAATGAGCTAAACCTAATATTTGCCATTTTGCTTTCCAGTTTTCCCAAAAGTTTTTGTCAAATAGTGAATCCTTATCTCCAAAGCTTGGATCTTTGGGTTTATCAAACACTAGCTTGCTGAGGTCATTTACTCCTCAACTATTCCTTTGATCCTCTCTTCTATCTCTTAGCCAGTACCAGACTATTTTGATGACCACTGCTTTATAGTACAATTTAAGATCTAGTACTGCTAGGCCCCTTTTTTCCATTAATTCCTTTGATATTCTTGATCTTTTGTTCTACCAGATGAATGTTGTTATTATTTTTTCTAGTTCTATAAAATAGTTTTTTGATAGTTTGATAGGTATGGTACTGATTAAGTAAACTGATTTAGGGAAGACTGTCATTTTTATTAAATTAGCTCATCCTGCCCATGAGCAATAAATATTTTTCTAATTATTTAGATCTAGTTTTATTTGTGTGAAGTGTTTTGTAGTTGTGTTCATATAATTCCTGTGTTTGTCTTAACATATACATTCCCATATAGTTTATATTGTCTAGAGTGATTTTATTTTATTTTTAAAACCCTTCCCTTCCCTCTTGGAATCAATAGTATGTATTGGCTCCAAAGCAGAAGAGTGGTAAGGGCTGGGCAATGGGTGTTAAGTGACTTGCCCAGGGTCACACAGCTGGGAAGTGTCTGAGGCCACATTTGAACTTAAGACCTCTTATCTCTAGGCATGGTCCTTAATCCACTGAGATACCCAGCTGCCCCATGAGTTTTTAAATGGAGTTTCTCTTTCTAACACTTGCTACTTTTTGTTGAAAATATATAAAAATGATGATGATTTATGTGGATTTATTTTGTATCCTGCAACTTTGCTAAAATTATTAATTATTTCCATTAGCTTTTTAGTTGATTTCTAGGATTCTCTAAGTATGTCATCATATCATGCAAAAAAGTGATAGTTTCCTCATTGCCTACTTTAATTCCCTCAATTTCTTTTTCTTCTCTAATTGTTATTGCCAGCATTTCTAATACAATATTAAATAATAGTGGTTATAATGGGCATCCTTGCTTCACTCCTGATCTTATGGAGAAGGCTTTTAATTTATCCCCATTGCAGATGATATTGCTGATGGTTTTAAATAAACACTACTTATTCTTTTGAGGAATGGTCCTTTTATTTTTCTGCTTTCCAGTGTTATCAAAAGGAATGGGTATTGTATTTTGTCAAAGGCTTTTTCTGCATCTATTGAGATAATCATGTGATTTTTGTTGGTTTGCTTGTTGATATGGTCAACTATGTGGATGGTTTTTCTAATATTAAACCAGCCTTGCATTCCTGGTATAAAACCCACTTGGTCATGGTGAATAATTCTTGCGCTAGCTTGCTATAATCTCTTTGTTAGTATTTTATTTAAGATTTTTGCATTTTTATTAATTAAGGGAATTGATCTTTAGTTTTCCTTTTCTGCTTTTGGTCTTCCAGGCTTGGGAATGAGTACCATATTTGTCTTATAAAAAGAATTTGGTAAGACTCCTTTGCTTATTTTGTCAAATAATTTGTATAGTATTGTGCTAAATGTTCTTTAAATATTTGATAGAATTCACTTGTGAATCCATCTGGCCCTGGGGATTTCATCTACCATTTTTAATCCTTTCTCCCCTTATTATCATTTTTTTTCTCCTTACTTCCATGAGACTAGTCTCCTAGAAACTGAGGTCCAGAGAGGTTTACGTGATTTGCCCAAGGTCATACAGGTAGCAATTCTCAGTGGTGGCATGTGAACTCAGATCCTACGATTCTGAAGCTAGTAGCTTCTGTTATGCAATCCCTTAGGCTCTACATTTGGCCATTTTCTCTCTGCCTACTCTTTTATTTTTTTCCAAGTATAATATTTATTAATAGAGGCATGCAATTTATTGATAAAAGATGGACTAATTATGCCTGAGTTTGTGCAGAAAAATGTCAAATGGTCATCTTGCAACATCTTTTATACCAAAGCTGCCTTTTATTCTGACAGACATGATGCCAGTATGTCCTTTGGACCTCCCCTAGAAGTCTTGATTGGTGGATGTTTTAAAACAGGAGGTGAAATTTGAGATTTTAACTGCCTTTCTATATTCCATCATGGGAGACAGAGAGAGAGACAGAGAGACAGAGAGAGAAATGACCTATTTGTACAAAAATATTTGTAGTAGCCCTTTTGGTGATGGCAAAAAATTGGAAATTGAGGGGGTGTCTATCAATAGAGGAATGGCTGAACAAGTTGTGGGATTTGATTTTGATAAATTATTGTGCTATAAGAAATTATAAGCAGGATGATTTTAGAAAGTCCTGGAAAGACATGAATTTATGCAAAGTAAAGTGAGTAGAACCAGAACACTGTATACAGTAACAGTAATATTGTTTGACAATTAATTGTGAATGTCTTAATTATTAGCAGCAATACAATGACCAATGTTCACAACATGAATATAGAAATATGTTTTGTGTGATAGCACAGATGTAACCAAATGAAATTGCTTCCCTCTCAGGAAGGGGGCAAGGTGGCAGAGAATTTAGAACTCAAAATGTTAGAAAATGAATGTTTAAAATTGTTTTTACATCTAATTGAGAAAAAGGTAATAATACTCATTTTAAAAAATCTTAAAAAATGTTCCTTCTCCAGGTGGCTTGAAGAAAATTCAAGACTTCTCTGATTCTCCCCCCACCCCAAAATTGGGAAAGATTATTCTTCACAGTCATCATATATAATTTGCTTCTGTCATCTTCCTTTCTCCCCTTATTCCTTTGTTTGTTCTTTCCTTTTTTCCTTTCCATTTCTTCTATCTCTTTAAATCTAAGCCTGGAGTCAAGAAGTTATTGTTCAGTCATTTTTCATTTGTGGCTGACTCTTTCTGACCCTATTTGGGGTTTCTTGGCAAAGATACCCAAGGGGTTGGGCGTTTCCCTCTTCAGTTCATTTTATAGATGAAAAAATGGAGGCAAACACGGGTAAATGATTTGCCTAGGGTTACACAGCTAGTGAGTATCTGAGGCTGGATTTAAACTCAGGTCCTCCTGACTCCAATCCCAGCACTCTATTCACTCTGTCACCTAGCTGCTATCTTACTTTTTGCCCTACTAATAGCTATCATCATATTTTTCTTTTAATCAAAGGCTGCTATTATTTATAAGCACTTAGTATTACTGGCCTAGTATTCGTGTTTTATTAGTTTTAATATGTTTGATCTATAAGCTAAGACTTTCAAGGACTGATAGACTTTTTATATAGATTATATTAATTTCAGTTCCATACAGTCAATTAGATGGAATTCAATTCAACACATTTAGATAGATTTTTATATTTTATGACTATTGATTCATCTATCTATAAAGAAATCAATTTTTTGCTTTTTTGTTTTCTTCTGGACCCTTTTCTTATGCTTTCTTTTTTTTTTTTAATATGAATACCTCAGAACCAGGGAGGCAATAAATAATTAGTGCTAATATTACCAACTCATTTGCTCTAATCCTGTTTGAGCTTTCCCACTGATAATATGATGTATTTATGAGAATAACACAGCCATTCAGAAATTCTAAAATGCTTGAATTCTCTTGTTTATATAATGCTTCTCATTAAAAACAACAACAACAACAAAAACAGACCTCTGGTTGTCCTCTTAAAGCCCATGGCTCTGCTTCTTAATCATTAACCTCCAGATTATCAGTGTAGCCTCTTGCACTAGGGATATTATTATTATCCTCTTTAATTCTATTTTCCAGGTCCAAAATCCTTGTGCGCCTAGATAATAGGAAACAATCACTGGAGTAGCCCTACTCCTCAAGCTCTTCAGAGTTTCAAGTGAAACCTTTGAATAATTTTTTTAATATATATCTTTATATGTATAAAATATATAATCTATATACACATCTGTATGCATGTGCATATTTGTATGTGTATATATTCTCTAACATATACATGTATTATATATACTTATAATAGTACATAGTACATATAATTAACTACATTACATATGAGATTTGACAAATATCTTTTTAAAGTCCTAATATAATATTAAATTATAGAGATATATGAAGGTACTCTTAACTATTAACAGAGACATTTATAGCTGACAATTAATTTTCTTTGTAAAATTAAAAGACAACTTCTTTCTTTTTTGTTATAAATATGTAATAAATATGCTTCTCTAAAAGATAAAAATTATCACATTAACTATGTCCAAAAAAATGTGTTGAATTCTTTTCCCCCCTCTTTCCCACCTTTTCCCCTCCAACAAATGACAGGGAATGTGATATAAGTTGTACATATTTTATCATATAATACATATTTTCCTGATTATCAAGTTGTGAAACAAGAAACTCATTGCTTACATTATAGAAAAATTAATGGAGGAAATAAAGTGGAAAATAGTTTGTTTCAATCTGCTGTTTAGACTCCAATTGTACCTTCCTTTTCTATGGTGGTGGATAGCCTTTTTCATCATGAGTCCCTTGGAGCTGTCCTGGATCCTTGCCTTGTTGATAATAATTAAGTCATTCAGAGTTGATCATTATACACTTTTGTTGTTACATGTACAATGTTCTCCTGGTACTGCCTACTTCACTTTGCATCCCTTCATATAAATCTGTCCAGGTTTTTGGGGATCATCTTGTTTGTCATTTCTTATGGCAAAATAGTATTCCATCACAATCTTAAATCACAATTTGACTCTATCTTTAAGGAGACCACTGGAGAGATCTCATCTATTTCATTCATACCATGAACATGCATGAAATATCTAATATATAAAAACTTGTACTAAGTACTATGGGCAGTGTAAAGATAAACTCCAAAATCAATATAGTAAGTCATCATGTTATAGTAGAAAGAAAGCTGCACCAGGTATCAAATGACTAGGGTTAAAATTCTGCCTTTGCTACTTATTAACTGTATGACCCTGAGGAAGATATTAAACTCTCCAAGCTTCAGCTTCCTCATCTTTAAAATAGGATTAGAAAAAAGCAATTGAAAAGGCAATGAAGAAATAAAACTACCTATTTTTGTGGATGATATGATGATATACTTGGAAAATCCTAGTGATTTAAATAAAAAGCTAGTTGAAACAATAATTTTAGCAAAGTAGCAGGGTAAAAAATAAACATGCATAAATCATTAGCATTTCTATGTAATACTGACTAATCCCTAAAAGAAAAGAGCATAAGAGATATTTCATTTAAATTATCATGGACAATATAAAATACCTGGGAGTATATCTGACAAGACAAACTTCGGAACTATATGAACATAATTATAAAACTCTTTTTACACAGATAAAGCTAGATTTAAATCATTGGGAAATATTCATTGTTGATGAATGGGCTGAGGGTATAATAAAAATGATAATTCTACCTAAACTCATTTACTTATTCAGTGTCATTCCAATTAAACTACCAAAAATATTACATTATTGAGCTAGGAAAAATAATAAAATTCATTTGAAAAAACAAAAAGTCAAGAACATCAAAGGAATTAATGGGGAAAAATGTAAAGAAAGGGGGTCTGGCAAGACCTATCTTAAATTGTAATATAAAGTGGTCATTATCAAAGATTTCTGGTACTGGCTCAAGAATAGAAAGATAGGTCAGCAGAACAGAAGAGGGATACAATACAGAGTAATAAATGACAATAGTAACCTCATGTTTGATAAATGCCAACATCTAAGCTTTTGGGATAAGAAATCATGATTTGATAAAGATTTCTGGGAAAACTGTAAAGCAGTCTGGCAGAAACTAGGTTTAGGCCAATATTTTACACCATTTACAAAGATTAAGTCAAAGTGAATATATGATCTAGGTATAAAGGGAGATCTCATAAGCAAACTAGAAGTTTATTGAACATGTTAGCTATCAGGTTTATGGATACAAGAAGAATTTATGAAAAAGTAAGAGACAAAGAAAATTATAGGACAAAAAATGGATAATTTTTATCATGTTAAATGAAAAAGCACTTGTACAAATAAAACCAACATGCCAAGATTAGACTGAAAGCAGAAAACTAGAAGAAAATTTTACAGCCAGTTTCTTATATAAAGGCTATATATCTCAAATATATAGAGAACTGATTCAAATTTATAAAACAAGTCATTTTCCAATTGATAAATGGCCAAAGGATATGAACAGATAGTTTTTGAAAGAAGAAATCCAAGCTACATATAGTCATATGAAAAAATGCTTTAAATCATTACTGATTAGCAAAATACAAATTAAAACAACTTTGAGGTACCATCGTACACACCTATCAGATTGGCAAAAATGAAAGAACAGGAAAATGACAAATGCTGGAGGGGATGTAGAAAAAATGGGGAAAATAGTATTCTGTCCTTGGAATTTTTAGCTGATCCAACAGTTTTGGAGAACAATTTGGAATTATACTTAAAGAGTTATAAAACCATGTATCCTCTTTAATCCAGAAATACCACTATTAAATCTATTTCTTCAAGTGATCAGTGATAAAGGAAAAGAAACTATATGTTCTGAAATATTTATAGCCACTCTCTTTGTGGAGGCAAAGAATTGGAAATTGAGGGAATGCCTATCAATTGAGGAATGATTGGATAAGTTGTAGTATACGATTGTGATGGAATACTGCCGTGCTGTAAGAAATGATGAGCAGGTTGGTTTTAGAAAAACATGGGAAGATTTTCATGAAATAATGCTGAATGAAATGTGCAGAACCAAAAGAACCTTCTATATAGTAACAACAATATTACTTAAAAAGGAACTGAATGACTAAGCGGTTCTAAATAACATGATCATTCAAATCAACTATGAAGGACTTATGAAGGAAAATCCTATCCATTTCCAGAGAAAGAACTGATATGTGGAAATATTATCTGATGTATGCATATATATTTATGTGTACATGTATATATAGTTAGATTTATAAATATATATTTGTATAAATATATTGAACTCATGAAGATGAGTCTTCTTGACTCCAGGCCTGGCACTCTATCCACTGTGCCACCTAGTTGCCCGAATATTATATTAAATGTTACCCTTCTCTAATGTGGTGCTGGGAAGGAGACAAATAGGAACTCAAAATCTTAAAAAAAATAAAAAATAAAATAGGATTAGATGATCTCTAAAGTCACTTTCAGATGAGATATATAATGCTAATGGAAATAGAATATTAGCAGAGCATAAATATCATCCAAATGTGACACATTATTTATAGTGCAAGAAATGATAGGATTCACAGCTGAAAGGAATTTAAGAGATCATCTAATCTTACCCACTCATTTTGCAGATGAGGAAAATGAGGCTCAGAGAAGTTTTGTGAGTTGCCCAAGGCAGTAAGTATCTGAACATTTGTTTAAACCTAGACTTTTTGACTCCAAATTCAAGGATCTCCTGGTTAGATCTTGCTACCTCTCAGTGTGTGTATCTCTACTTCTTTTATTTACTGTGAACATCCACTATTGACAAATGGAGGTTTTAGAGGAACTTTCATAATGATGTGGAGCTTTAAAGATGACCAGGACTGCAACAGGCAATCTGGACAGTGGAAGAGCAAGAAAGAAAAGGGAGTTTATTCTAGGCAAAGTGAATTTAATTTAGCATAGATTTACTAAGTCCCTTTTGCAGTGATGGTGAACCTTTTTTTTTTTATTTTAAACCCTTAACTTCTGTGTATTGACTCATAGGTGGAAGAGTGGTAAGGGTAGGCAATGGGGATCAAGTGACTTGCCCAGGGTCACATAGCTGGGAAGTGTCTGAGACCGGGTTTGACCCTAGGACCTCCTGTCTCTAGGCCTGGCTCTCAATCCACTGAGGTACCCAGCTGCCCCTATGGTGAACCTTTTAGAGACTGGTGCTGTGCCTTGCTCCCCCCTCCCCAGACTAAGTGATACCCTTGTCCTACCCTACCCCTGACTAAGTGAAGCTCCTGCCACTCCCCTTCCCTCTCCCCCCCCCATACCCCAGATGGGAGAGGGAGAAAAGGAGGGGAGTGCTATGAAAAGAAACACTATGCTTAGGGGAAGAAGTAAGTGCTTCCACTGGGCTGCTGGGCAGAGGGAGGGGGGAAGTGGGTTAGAGAAGGGGAAGGGAGCAACTCTGTCCAAGTTCCTCTGCCTTTCTAGTAACTAACTCTGGCAGGCAATGGCTCAGGTGCTCACATAGAGGACTCTGCATATGGGGAGCTAGGTGGCACACTGGATAGAATGTTGGGCCTGAAGTAAGGAAGATCTGAGTTCAGATCCAGCCTCAGACACCAAATTAGTTGTATGTCCTTGGGTAATTCATAATTTTGCTTCAGTTTCCTCATCTGTAAAATTAGCCAGAGAAGGAAATATGGAAACCCCCAAATGGGGTCACAAAGAGTTGGACATCAATGGAAAATGACTGAACAACAACTTCTTGACTTTAGGCCTAGCTTTAGGGAGATAGGGAAGAAGGAAAGGAGGAAGGAAGGAAGAGAAGAAGGAAGGAACGAATGAACGAACAAACAAAAGGAGGAAGAAAGGGAGGGAGGGAGGGAGGAAGGAAGGAAGAAAAAGGAAGGAAGGAAGGGAGGGAGGGAGGGAGAAATAAAAGGAGGAAGGGAGAGAGGGAAGAAAGGAAGGAAATTCCAAATGAAGTTACAAAGAATCAGATACAACTGAAATGACGATACAACAGAAATGAGGTAAATACATCCTATGCACAAAACATGTAAATACAAACGAGCAATCTTAAGATACACAAAAAGGTAATAGCTAGAGGGATCAAAACAGTCCTCAAATAAGAATTGGAAAATAAAATACAATGAAAGGAGTTATTTTAGGTGGAACTAAGAAGGAAATATAGAAAAAAAAAAGAATGAGAAGGAAGTCATACAGCTAGAAGGGAGATAACTTGTGAAAACATGAAGAAAAATAGATGAAAAGTCTTGTATGAGGTTTAGCTGGTTAGTAGGCCAGTTTAAGAAGAAATAGAACATACAAGAGGGAATAGAATGACTAGAGATGTATATAGGAACTAGATTAAAATGGACTTTCAGTGCTAGCCTATGCATTTTTATTTGATTCTAATGAATAAAGAAGGCAATTGAAGATTTTTGAGAGGAGGAGATGGGGACCTGGTCAAATCTGTGCTTTAGGAACATTAATAGGTCAGCTGTGTAGAAAATTAATTTGTCAATATGACAGATTGAAGGTAGAGAGACCAATTAGGATGTACTTGAAATAGTTAAGAGCAAAGAGAATGAACTAAGGTAGAAGGTATCTGAATGAGGAGAAAAGGATAGATATGAGAGATATAGATTTAGCATTGACAAAGTTTGACAACTGATTGGGTATGGGGGCTTGAAGAAAAGGAAAACGTCAAGAATGATTCCATGCTCCATGGCTATAAAATGGGATCACTGGAAATGGGGAAGTTTGGAGAAGAAAGGAAAAATATGAAAATAAATATATATTTAGACATGTACATTCTGAGATGCCTATGAGATAAATATACATTTACATATATAAATATGTATGTGTTTAGATTAACTTTGGGGTAACTAGCAGTAACATTCAGAAGAGAAATTGTGGCAGGAAATAGAGATTTGGGAGTCATTTCCACAGAAGTGATAATTTATTACATGGCAGAAGATGAGATCCCAGACCAGAGGTATGGGTGGTACCTATATTTAGTGAAAAGGGGGAGGGTAATTCAGCAAAGGAACAGCCATACCAGTATGAGAACCAAGAGAGATCAGTATCACAGCAGCTAAGGGAGAATGTAGTGTCCAGGAGGAAGAGCTGGTTAACCATGCCAAAAGTTACATATAGTGACTGTACATGTGAACTCTATATCAGATTGATTGCCATCTCAGGTGGAGGAGGGGTGGAAGAGAGGGTAGAAAGGAGAGAGAGAATCTGGAACTGAAAACTTAAAAAAATAATGTTAAAACTATTTTTACATGTAATTGGGGACAATGATACATTATTAAAAAAAAAAACAAACAAAGAAGAGAAGGGGGGAAGAGTTGCACATAGGTCAAAAAGAATTAGGACTGAGAAAAAGTCATTAGATTTTATCAGCCATAAAAGATCCAAAATAACCTGGAAGAGAGCAATTTAGTGGAATATAAATAGAAAGTTGGATTGCAAAGGATCGAGAAGTGAGTGGGAGGTGAGAAAGTGGAAGCAACTAGTATAGAAAACGCTTTCTAGTAGATCAGTTAAGAAAGGGAGAAGAGACATAGCTTGAATGAATATTTGCTTAATATAACTGAATTTTGGAATCATGTGAGGAAAGGCAGAGTTAGGAAAACATGAAAAATATCCAGATTATGGACAAAAGTCCAGTCTAATGCAGATCCAGATTGAATCTCTTACATTGCTTTGATTCCTCTCTGCTTCAATTCTTCACTAATTTTATTGAAAATAATTTTCTTTTTTTTAAGAATTAGGGTAGACAAGTTTGTTCCCAAGAAGAAATGAGAAAATGATATTCCTTTCCTTTGTTGTGGAGGTGGTGGGCTATGGATGTAGGGCATTGCATAAACTATCAGAACCAAGATGACATGTGTTAATTTTGTTAAACTCCTCCACATCCCCACCTTTTAAAACCCCTACCTTCTGTCTTAGAATCAATAGTATGTGGAGGTTCCTTGACAGAAATGACATAAAAACTGGGGATTGGGTTAAGTGATTTCCTCAGCATCACTCAGCTAGTAAGTATCTAAGGACAAATTTGAATGCATGACCTCCTGTCTTTAGGACTACTTCCTAATCCACTAAGCCACCCAGTTGCCCTCCTCTCTTTTTTTAATTACAAAAGGTGACTTGATGGGGAGAGGAGGATGAAGAATATATTTGGAAAGAAAAATACCAATAAAAATTTAAAATAAAAAACAGAACAAAGAGAAAATTATATTTACACCAAAGGCTATCTCATTGTTTTGTGGGGATTAAATTAAGATTAGATTGTGAAATTGTTCAGTGCAGTGATGGGCAAACTTTTTAAAGAGGGGGCCAAAGGAAAGGAAATGCTCATCCGTCAGTCTGCTTCTAAGGCAATTCTTTTGAAATTTCATTGTATTGGATCCTATTCATTGTATTTGTCAGATTAGGAATATTGTTGCACAGTTGGATAGAACATTTCAGGGGGCTGCATCTGGCCCACAGGCCGTAGTTTGCCCATCACTTGTTTAGTGGGTGAGAGAGGCCACCTCCATATTTATTTTTGCTTGGCTGGAATCTTTTAGAGAACTAAATCATTTTACCAACCCTAGAAAAGCTCAATAACTCATTTGTTCCAGTCAAGAGAATCTTCTCTTTCTTCTTATATTAATAGAAGAGTAAGACAAGTATTCTTTAGAAAAGATGGAAAGAAAACTCCAGGATGCAATGGTCTAAATGGTTAAGAATGGGGATTGAAGGGAATTTGTACATTATACACAGTGGGAAAAATTAATGAAAATGTATACATATACACATACATATAAACACAGAAAGACTGGTATTTTGACAAGTTGGCTATACTTGCTAAAAAAACTTCATGTTTGTACTTCTAAATATAGACATAAAAATCTATTTTCTATGTTGGAGTCATGCTGGGTAATTACTCTATGGGCCCATTTTGACTTTTGGTCAATAAAAAAGGTTTTCAGTTGTTTCATTTTAGAAAAATGGACATTGTTCAGTTGGAGCAGGGCAGCAGCCAATTTTGTTCTCTGAAGTAGATAACACATTCAGAAACTACACCCAGTAAATGGATTTGCTGAGAAGACTCTTTGGACCCAGGTCAATATTCTGAAACAAAGGCTTATTTTCATCACTGCAAGCACAATCAGTGGCATCTAAGATACTGGGTCAGTCTTTGAGCCTACAAATGTCTTCTAACACTGAAGTGGGATGAGAAAGGTATTGACATCCCTTCCTGGCCTTTAGGTGTTGTTTCTCTTATTTAGGTTTTCTTTTCTCTACAAGGTAATTACACTATTGTGGTCTAATTCTACTCACTAAGTTTCTTGGTGTCCTAGTTTTTTCTCTTGTGAACTGGGAATAGCCATCCTTACTATGTAATTCTCTGATGAGTATTATAAAGATCACTGAGAGTTCATACAACATTTTGACAGAAACACTATAATACTGATTATTATGAAGGAGGGATAAGTAAATTTGTAACCAGAGAGATGTATTTTTTAAAGCAAAGAACATCAACAAAATGTTGTAAAATAATAATAAATAATAACAAGTAAAAGAAGTTCAGAAAGCGACAGTGTCCAGTTAGTTTTATTTTATCTTGAAACATTTAATATAGTCATAATTTCATATAGTCTTTCTTCTTTGGAGATATTTGGAGTTTTTTTTATTATTAAATTCATTATAAAAGATCAAGGAAAGATTATAAGATTACAGCTTTACAGTTAGAGTTAGAAGAGACCTTAGAGGTTGTCAAATCCAAACTCTTCACTTTACAAATGAAGAAACTGAGACTCAGAAAAGTGAAGTAATTTGCCTAAGGTCACATAAATAGGTAAGTGATAAGAGTCTGGCTTCTGAGGACAATTTAGCACTGTCTGCATTGCACTGTTCCAGATGTTACAAAACCCAAGTTCTTCCCAAAACAAGAATAGGCAAAATATAGACAAGAGATTCATGCAAATTCCTATGGCCCCCTGCACCTGATCACAATCAATTCAATTCAACAAACATATGAAATGTTTACTCAGAGAAAAGCATTTGCTTTTGATTAGACATTTAAAGGAATGAAGAAGCATTGGCATTATATTTCAGGTGTTCACCTTCATTAGCTCCACTGCTAAAATGTTATCAAATTTTGGGCAGTTGTTGATAGTTATAGCGCAATAAAAATTCTCTATGGGCTGACCAGTTTGTGGACAGAAATCTGCAAAACTGTGTGTATGAGAAATAGGCCTTGAAGTTAATCAACATAATTGTAATTCTGCCAAAAATTCATTATAAGCACTGTACCGAGTATAATCTAATTATCTTCTGTATCTGTACTAATTTCTGCTTCTCAAAGGCATTTACAATTATCTCCTAGTTCCTTACAGAACTAGGTCCTAAGTTTGAACAAGACTCCTGGCCCTTGTCCAGAGAACATCCTATCTGTTCTGCCATGGCTTCCACCCTGACTCTGGGCACATCCCTTCTCTCTGATATATGCTTCTCATAGGCAGGGTGCATGTCAGTGAAGATGAAAGTGTAAGAAAGTACAAAGAAGAAAATGAAGTGTCAAAACTGAAATGGTACCTGTGATAAAGTGTTCATTTGAAAAGTGTAAATGGAAAATTGCCTAGACATTATATATCGTCTATGCATACGAGAATGACATTTAAATGACAGGAAAGCAAACACGCTTGTGTCTTTTCTGTTTAATGCTCCCTAAGTGGACATAGCCCTCAGAAAATTCCTGTTTGATTGCACTTCTGCTCTAGGCTCCAGTGCTGCTCATTTAGAAAGTCCCGAGTCTATGAGGTGTCTTGAGGATAAACAAACCACATTTGACAGACCTCTATCCCTAGCCCAAGGCTTCAGGATCTGGGTCTCTGGTATCCAGACTTCCTAGTCAAAAGATTAGCATCTTAAAAATCTTTTTGCTAATCTATAGGGACAAACTTATCAGATCTAATTTTCTCTCATCTTAGGGGGTGGGGAGAATGCTAATAATAATCCTTAACCACACACTGCCTCTGGCCACTCACAGGACCATGTGACCACGTTCATTTTTAATCAGTCACCTATTAAATTCTTAATTATTCACAATGCAGAAAAGCATCTCTGCAGTGTTTTGGAGGCTGAATCCTTTTTATTCTCTCAAGGCTCTTTTCTGTTGACCAAAAGGATAGTCAAAGATCCTATCTTCCCATAGGCACAAGGGAATTCAAGTCCATCTCTAGGCATTTTGGCAGAAATGAATTCATGTTAGTCTAGACATATGGCTGCCTATTTTATTTTTAAATATTTCCACCCCCTACACACATTACCAAGCTGTCCTTTATAAACTTCTAACAATCCTCACTTATGATGTTTTTCTATGTATGACTTAGGTTAAAATTGATTTTTTTCTTTTCCTTAGCAAAAAAGAAAAAGGATAGATGGGCATGACTTTTTTTGGGAGGGGAGCATATACTGACCATGAATATGAGAGACATGGAATTTGGAAGACTGGAAATCAAGACCTGCCTTTGATATATTACTAGCTATATGATCATGGTGAAGCCATTTAACTTCGCAGTGCCTTAGACAATTTTTTAAGACTAAGTTTCCACAAATAAATTGCTAATCTGTATGGGTAACAGGAGTCTCCTCGATGTGAAAATCCCTAACAAATGAAATCACTGTTCTGGGCCAAACAAATTTTTTTTTCTTTGCATGCTTAGAGGGCATTAGGTAACTCTTTAGTTTTCTTTTCTCCAGGACTATCATTTTATTTTTTCCTCAGGTGAAATGTAATTCATGTAACCTCACTTAAGAGACAGAGGAATTCTAGAAAGCATAGTGAGAATATTTTTAGGAAAAAACTTTTGAGGATGGTGTGTGTGTGTGTGTGTGTGTGTGTGTGTGTGTGTGTGTGTGATCAGGACTGGCTCATGGAAAATTCTAAGAAGGGACAGATAGGCATGGATTTCAAGAGGAATGAATCAACTTGAATCAACTGGTTTCTTCCCCAAAACCTGTCTCTATAGGAAAGAAGGAAGGAGAGGAGGAAGGAAGGAAGGAAGGAAAAAAGGGAGGAAGGAAGAAAAAAGGGAGGAAGGAAAACTTTGTTAAACACATTTAATGTGTCAGGAAGGAAAGAAACATTTGATAAGCACCTACAATGTATCAGAAACTGTACCAAACATTACAAATTTAATCCTCAAAATATTCCTAGAAAGTAGGTACTATTATTATCCTCATTGACTAGATGAGGAAATTGAGTCAGACAAAGATTAAATGACTTGCTCAGGGTCACAAAAGTCTGAGGTCACATTTGAACTCGGTTCTTCTTTACTTCAAGGTCTGTCCATGTATCCCCTAGAAATACATACGGAATTAAAAGATGTAGTACTATATGCAGTTGGGCAAGAGAACCCTATAAAATATTTTTCACTAGCTGCCACACAGAAGAGTAGGTACTAATGAACTGCTTGATCAAATATCCAAGGGGACAGCTCCACATTCTTTGCAGTCAGACAGTCCTCAAGTTTTCCATATACTGCTAAGCTCCTAACTGCTCCCCATTATTCCTTTTGAGTGTTTTGCTCACTTTCCTCCTTTTTATATTTTAATTCTTTCTCTTTGATTCATCAAAACTACTTTTAGCACACTAGCCTTGGCTCTGAGATTTTGGGGGAAACTGTTGGAGTTAGTCTGGAATGAACAGAATAGATTCCCCTTGTGCTCAGTTTGGGGCCATCCCCTGGGGCTAAATCGGTAGGGAGAACAAAGAGCCGTTCAGCCATAGTGCTAGTACCCACTGAGTTTGAAGTCAACCCCGTGTCATAAATAGGAGAGGTAAAGAAAAGAGTGTTATAATTGAACTTGTATCCATTTCCCTATTCCCAACACAGCATAAGCCCAGTATTATACACCTAGTACTAAGGAGAGGGTTTGTTTTGCATGGTTTTTCCTCAGTTCCTCTATTCCTGGCACTTGACCATATTTACTATGAGTGAGTTGCTAAAGCCTTGCTGAGCACATTTATGCTTCATTGGGCATGAAATACTACTCAAGTGATGTGTTGAAGGGATTATGTGAAAATTTTTCTAGGGTAGGAGAAAAAGCAGTCTGAGAAATATTCTGCCACTAGATCAAACGTTTTAATTTGAAGCTATATGGATATCCAGTCTTTTGACAAACATTAATAGAGATGGTGATATGCAATGATTTAGAGTCTTCTTTTGACATCTGGTTTCCGGTACTAAATGATATTACCTGAGCTGAACTCAATTCTCCAATATATCACAAACCTCTCTTACAATACAGATCTGTGGTTTTCTATCATTTCCTAGATCATTGTACCATAAGTGCAAAGATGAAATGTAAGCAGGGGTGTGCTGGTAAATGTTTAGCAACCAGTTCTCCAGGGGGAAAAATGAATGCAAAAAACATTTTTAAATTTGATCTTCATTTTTAACATTTTCTCCATCATGTTTTTTAAGTCTAGACAATCAACAAAACATACATTGTAGCCATGATTTGTCAGCTCTATCACCTAGTACAACTCTCATTTTATAGAGGAAGAAATGACCCTTAAGATACAAAGTGACTTACTCAAGGTTACCATGGCAGGATTATAGATTTAGATGTGGAAAGTACATGAGAGGCTATCTAGACTAATCATTTTACAGATGGAAAACCAAAGTGGGAAAATGAGTTTCCTGATAGGATTTGAACAGAACTTCTGACTCTAGAATTAATGAACTCTTCCTTCACCCACAGAAATAAAGGATTAGATGATTCCTTCATAGTACCCTTTTCTAATGACTTTGGCAGGATTTTCTGGTTGGAAGATATACAGTGTGAGGTGGGAAAGGTCACTGTTTAAAAAAAGTCTTAAATGAATGTAGCTTTTTCTTCTTTTCTTAATTCTTATTCCATTCTCAAACATCCCTTCTGGTCCTTTTTTATACTTTCCTAACCTCATTCATATTGCACTTATGGTACAATGATCTTTTCCCTGGGTCTGTTTCTTCCCCGTTGAAGTACAAAGCCTTATTAAATTAAATGAAGCCTCTTCTTTTCATCATACTTAGTTCTAGTTTCCTGGGGAAGGAAAAATTCTTTCCTATAGATACTTAAAAACCAAAAGAATCAAAAGTAATAAAGTACAAGTTTATTTTCACATCCAACTCAACATTCTAGTACAGTGTTGTTTTTAATTCCTTTAAGATTCTACATGGGCTTCACCAGAATTTAAACCCATGCATAAGAGAAAAGAGGACTCTCCCATATATGTTTGGTTTTTAAAAATACACATCTTAAATATTATTCTAATTTTCTTTTGAAAAATCACCCAAAGCTTCTCCATAGAATGCTATGGGGAGTCACGGATCTTCCAGGTACTAGAAAACTTTTTTCTGGTATTCCTAAACTAGGACCTTGCATTTGATCTAGGGGCAGATGATCAGGAGTACTATTGACTTTAACTACCTTAAACTAGGGACACTGATTATCAGAACTGTTTTGCTAGTTTATACTAACAGGAAGACATCTAGAGTGAGGGGAGGGATAAAAGAAGATAGGTATTAGATATACCAGAAATACTAAATACAGCATGAGGATTCTGTAGTATATGGATAGAGAGGACTGAACTGATTGCTGGGAGCCCCTGGATCTAAATCCTGCTCCATTTTACTGACCTGTCACCCTGGCTAAGGGTTTAATCTCTCTGAGGGTAGAGAACAGAGATTAGGTTGTTATAATAAATGTCCTGAGAAGGGATCTCTCTCTCTCTCTCTCTCTCTCTCTCTCTCTCTCTCTCTCTCTCTTTCTCTCTCTCTCTTTCTCTCTCTCTTTCTCTCTCTTTCTCTCTCTCTTTCTCTCTCTCT